>NC_057806.1:49058675-49258667 GCF_018294505.1 Triticum aestivum | reverse complement strand
CGCCGCCCCGCCGCCCGGTGCTCGCCGCCCCGCCGCCCGGTGCTCACCGTCCCGCCGCCGTTCGGCGACCTCCTCCGACCACCGCCTCGCCTCCTCGCGCCGGCAAGCTCCTCAACTCCAGTGACCACCCCCCATTTCCGGCGAACCTTGAAAAGCGTGCAGATCTCAGATCCGGATTTGTCTCGGGTTGACTTTTTGCCCGAAACCCTAGTCCATATGCTCCTGTTCATTATGTCGTATCTCCGCATCCGTAACTCCGTTTTTGGCATATAGCATATCAAAATGTTCATCTCAGAGAGTACATCATTTCATTCCATTGCATCATTTTCATTTGAGTTCATCTTGATGCCCGAAATGCTGTTAGAAGAGGGCTACTTGAGATAATTGCCAGATCTGCTACTCCATTTAGATATTTGTCATTTTTGCCATGATTATTGTGTGCATGATATGCCCATGAGTTCTACATATGTTTTGTTTAGGGTTTTGTATTCTTTCCAGAGGTGCAACCCATGTATTTTTGTGATGTGTGTGGTGACTAGCACAAGCTTGCAAAGTGAGACACTTGGTAAAGCTGATTTCAGGGACTTAGCATTTCCACTAAGTCCTTGAGCTGTTTATCTCATATGGCCATATGTTCATGTTGTTTCCTAGTGATCCGTGCCTCTTTTGAGGATGATCAGTAAGGATGTTTTGTTAATATGGTAGTGCTCTATCCATCCATGCCTTTGTTTGCAATTATGGAGCACCCTAGCTTGAGTCAATCGAGCTCTATTTTTTCTACTTTGTGAATCTGGGCAGATTGTCTACTTGTTAGAGATTTTGCCGATGACGTTGTAGTTGATCCGTGCATGCTATGCCTTTTTTCTTGCCATGTCTAGCTTGCATTTTGTGTATTCTTGATGGGTGTATGCTTAGATTATCATGACTTGCTCCGTAGTGAGTGCACCGAGCTCGTAAACATGCCTACTTGATATCTGTTTTCAGCATGCTCCAGTTTTCACTAAGTTTGAGAACTGATTATGTTTTTGCCATGTTCACATGCTTGCAATTGTATTTTCTGATCCCTTTTGACTCAAGGTCACTAAGGGACTTTTGTTAAGCTCTTTGAGTAGCTCCATGTCATGCTTTACTTTGCCAGGTTCAGGTCCTGTAGCATGTAGTTTTGTTGCTCCGAAGAGTGCTACCTGATCTGAAATTCCAGACAAGTGTTAATTTCACTAAGTCTGAGATCTGTTTGCCATATGCATTTTTGCCATGCTTGTTTGAACCTGTTAATGGATGAATTGGCCGTAGCTCAGTGCTATACTTTTGTTAAGCACCTTGAATGCATCCCTACCATGTATTTTGTTGTCATGTTTGGGTGCTGTAGCATGTTCATCTCTTTGCATTTAGATGGCTACTTGCTGTAAATCGCAGACCGGTGTCATATTTGAATCGCTTGCCATTTCCAAACCGTAACTCCGATTTCGGCGTTCTTTATATCGTTTTCAAGCGATATCATCTCATCTTTCCAGTGGCGCACTTGGATTCCCAAGTTGAGGCCAGGATCATGCGTTCCTTGTCAATCTTGCATATTGCATCCCGCATAGCATACCATCTTTGCATCATGTTGTTTGAGTTTGCACGTGGTTGATTGTGTCCTTGTTGCTTGTTTGTCTTGTTTGGGTAGAGCCGGGAGACGAGTTCGCTAACGAGGAGCCCGTTGAGTTTGCTTTCGAGGATCCAGTCAACTCTGACAACTGTGCAGGCAAGATGATCATACCCTCGAAATCACTACTATTTTTGCTTTGCTAGATTGCTCGCTCTTTTGCTATGCCAATGCTATGATGCCTACCACTTGCTTTCAAGCCTCCCAAATTGCCATGTCAAACCTCTAACCCACCATGTCCTAGCAAATCATTGATTGTCTATGTTACCGCTTTGCTCAGCCCCTCTTATAGCGTTGCTAGTTGCAGGTGAAGATTGAAGGCTGTTCCTTGTTGGAACATTTATTTACTTGTTGGGATATCATTATATTGCCATGTTATCTTAATGCATCTATATACTTGGTAAAGGGTGGAAGGCTCGGCCTCTCGCCTAGTGTTTTGTTCCACTCTTGCCGCCCTAGTTTCCATCATATTGGTGTTATGTTCCCGGATTTTTGCGTTCCTTACGCGGTTGGGTTATAATGGGAACCCCTTGATAGTTCGCCTTGATTAAAGCTTTTCCAGCAATGCCCAACCTTGATTTTACCATTTGCCACCTAGCCTCTTTTCCCTTGGGTTTCCGGAGCCCGAGGGTCATCTTATTCTAAACCCCCCGGGCCAGTGCTCCTCTGACTGTTGGTCTGAACCAGGCAGCCTACGAGGCCACCTCGGGGAAACTCGAGGGTTGGTTTTACTCGTAGCTTGACCTATCTGAGTGTGCCCTGAGAACGAGATATGTGCAGCTCCTATTGGGATTTGTCGGCACATTCGGGCGGTGTTGCTGGTCTTGTTTTAACCTGTCGAAGTGTCTTGAAGAACCGAGATACCGAGTCTGATCGGAACGTCTTGGGAGGAGGTCTATTCCTTCGTTGACCGTGAGAGCTTGTCATGGGCTAAGTTGGGACTCCCCTGCAGGGATTTGAACTTTCGAAAGCCGTGCCCGCGGTTATGGGCAGATGGGAATTTGTTTCCGGTTGTAGATAACTTGAACCTTAATTTAATTAAAATGAATCAACTGAGTGTGTTGCCGTGATGGCCTCTTCTCGGCGGAGTCCGGGAAGTGGACACGGTGTTGGAGTAATGCTTGCGCAGGTTGTTCTCTAGTTTCTCGCTCGCGCTTTGCCTCCTCTTCTCGCTCTCTTTTGCGAACAGGATAGCCACCATATTTGCTAGTTGCTTGCTGCAGCTCCTCATATATTTACCTTGCCTTACCTAAAAGCTTAAATAGTCTTGATCGCGAGGGTGCGAGATTGCTGAGTCCCTGTGGCTCATAGATTACTATTACACCAGATGCATGGCCTGATGATTCCGCTCCAGGTGACGCGCTCGAGCTCAAGTGGGAGTTCGACGAAGACTCCCAACGTTACTATGTTTCCTTTCCTGATGATCAGTAGTGGTGCCCAGTTGGGGGTGATCGGGACCGTGTCGCATGTTGGGTTATCTTTTATTTTGGCGCCGTAGTCGGGCCATGAGTGTTTGGATGATGTAATGTTATTTATGTACTTGATTGACGTGGCGAGTGTAAGCCAACTATGTTTTCTCCCCTTTTATTATCTATATTACATGGGATGTTGTGAAGATTGCCTAACTTGCGACATATGCCTTCAATGCGATTATGCCTCTAAGTCGTGCCTCGACACGTGGGAGATATAGTCGCATCGAGGGTGTAACATTACGTCAGCACGACGGCGTGGTGACGGTGAAGTGATCTCCGCATGGCTTTTCCTAAGCACTACGAAAATATGACCAAGGTGTAAACCATGGAGGGGGGCGCCGCACACGGCTAACAATTGATCTGGTGTGTGCCAGGCGCCCCCCTCCCACATATATATAGGTGGGAGGGGAGGGGAGAGGCTAGGGCGCGCCCTTGGGCTGGTCTCGGGCCCCCTAGGGGCCCTGCCTTGCCCCCTTGCCATGTTTCCCCAAGGGGGAAGGAAATAGGGGGGAGAGGGAATGAAGTGGGAATCCTAATCCACACTTTCCTTTCTCTTCTCCCCTTTCCTTCTCCTCCTTAGGCCGGCCCATATGGGGGGCGCACCAGCCCCTCGTGGCTGGTGCGTTTTCCCTCTTGGCCCATAAGGCCCATATCTTTTGCCGGGGGTGCCCGGAACCCCTTTCGATGACCCGATAAGTACCCGGTACCCCCCGAAACACTTCCGGTGTCCGAATACTATCGTCCTATATATCAATATTTACCTCTCGACCATTTCGAGACTCCTCGTCATGTCCGTGATATTATTCGGGACTCCGAATAACATTTGGTCACCAAATCACATAACTCATATAATACTATATCGTCATCGAACGTTATTGTGCGGACCCTACGGGTTCGAGAACTATGTATACATGACCGAGACACCTCTCGATCAATAACCAATAGCGAAACCTGGATGCCCACATTGGCTCCTACATATTCTACGAAGATCTTTATTGGTCGAGCCGTTATGACAACGTACGTAATTCCCTTTGTCCATCGGTATGTTACTTGCCCGAGATTCGATCATCAGTATCTTTATACCTAGTTCAATCTCGTTACCGGCAAGTCTGTTTACTCGTTACATAATACATCACCTCATGACTAACTCCTTAGTCATTTGCTTGCAAGCTTATGATGTGTATTACCGAGAGGTCCCATAGATACCTCTCCGATACTCAGAGTGACAAATCCTAATCTCAATCTATGCCAACTCAACAAACACCTTCGGAGACTCCTGTAGAGCATGATTATAATTACCTAGTTACGTTGTGATGTTTGATAGCACAAAAGGCATTCTCCGGTATCCGAGAGTTGCATAATCTCATAGTCGAAGGAATATGTATTTGACATGAAGAAAGCAATAGCAATAAAACTGAACGATCATTATGCTAAGCTAACGGATGGGTGTTGTCCATCACATCATTCTCCTAATGATGTGATCCTATTATCAAATGACAACTCATGTCAATGGTTAGGAAACCTTAACCATCTTTGATCAACGAGCTAGTCTAGTAGAGGCTCACTAGGGACACGGTGTTTGTTTATGTATTCACACATTGTAAGGGCATATTTCTCCCTATGTGGTTTTGGTGATTGATGACAGTGCATTTTCGGACTAATCGTGTGCATTGAGCATTTCAGATATCTCATGTCCAGGCACAAGACGATTCGGTGCCCCTCGGAGCTTATCGAAGACGGCGGTTTTCTACGTTTCTTTTCGATGGATTTGAGTCATAGGAAAGCCGTACTATTAAGAGGGGGTCCGCTTCGGAAAGGTTAGGGTGGAATCAACACGTACACATCTGTTCCTTTGCACCACCTTTCCTTCGCTTCTTTGGAGCACCATTCGTTCCTCCTTGTCGCTATGAGATGAAGGCCTCCAAGTGCAATAGGTTCTGTGGCATGCGGTAGTACCGCCCTGGCTTGCGGTAGTACCGTAGGGCACCGCGGTAGTACTGCTCCCTGCGAGTGGTAGTACCATGCCAGATTTTTGCACATCCCAAACTCAGTGGAAGTAGTCACAGACAAAATTTATTTAGTCCGTGCGTTTTCCCAGCCTAGTTGAACCCTGCCCTGCAGTAGTACCGCAGGGGCGTGATACATCTTCAACGTATCTACTTTTCCAAATACTTTTGCCCTTGTTTTGGACTCTAACTTGCATGATTTGAATGGAACTAACCCGGACTGACGTTGTTTTCAGCAGAATTACCATGGTGTTATTTATGTGCAGGAGCAAACGTTCTCGGAATGACCTGAAACTTCACGGAGCAACTTTTCAGAAAATATGAAAAATACCTACAAAAGATGAAGGCCAGGGGGCCCACCACCTGCCCACGAGGGTGGGGGGCGCGCCCCCTACCTCGTGGGCCCCCTGTTGCCTCTCCGACTCCAACTCCAACTCCATATATTGTGTTTCGGGGAGAAAAAATCAGAGAGAAGAAATCATCGCGTCTTATGATACGGAGCCGCCGCCAAGCCCTAAAACCTCTTGGGAGGGTTGATCTTGAGTCCGTTCGGGGCTCCAGAGAGGGGAATCCGTCGCCATCGTCATCATCAACCATCCTCCATCACCAATTTCATGATGCTCACCGTCGTGCGTGAGTAATTCCATCATAGGCTTGCTGGATGGTGATGGGTTGGATGAGATCTATCATGTAATCGAGTTAGTTTTGTTAGGGTTTGATCCCTAGTATCCACTATGTTCTGAAATTGATGTCGCTATGACTTTGCTATGCTTAATGCTTGTCACTAGGGCCCGAGTGCCATGGTTTCAGATCTGAACCTATTATGTTTTCATCAATATATGAGTGTTCTTGATCCTATCTTGCAAGTCTATAGTCACCTATTATGTGTTATGATCCGTTAACCCCGAAGTGACAATAATCGGGATACTTACCGGTGATGACCGTAGTTTGAGGAGTTCATGTATTCACTATGTGTTAATGCTTTGTTCCGGTTCTCTATTAAAAGGAGACCTTAATATCCCTTAGTTTCCATAAGGACCCCACTGCCATGGGAGGGTAGGACAAAAGATGTCATGCAAGTTCTTTTCCATAAGCACGTATGACTATGTTCGGAATACATGCCTACATTATATCAATGAACTGGAGCTAGTTCTGTGTCACCCTAGGTTATGACTGTTACATGATGAGCCGCATCCGACATAATTCTCCATCACTGATCCATTGCCTACGAGCTTTCCATATATTGTTCTTCGCTTATTTACTTTCCCGTTGCTATTGCTATCATCACTACAAAATACCAAAAACATTGCTTTTACTACTGTTACCTTTTATTACCGTTATCACTACTATCATATTACTTTGCTACTAAATACTTTGCTGCAGATATTAAGTTTCAAAGTGTGGTTGAATTGACAACTCAGCTGCTAATACTTGAGAGTATTCTTTGGCTCCCCTTGTGTCGAATCAATAAATTTGGGTTGAATACTTTACCCTCGAAAACTGTTGTGATCCCCTATACTTGTGGGTTATCAAGACTATTTTCTAGCGTTGTTGCCGGGGAGCATAGCTCTATTCTTTGAGTCACTTGGGATATATATCTGCTTATCATTATGAAGAACTTGAGAGATCCAAAAACCAAGACCTATCCCTCAATACGAGGGGAGGTAAGGAACTACCATCTAGCTCTGCACTTGATTCACCTTCTGTTATGAGTAAGCTTGCGACACCTACACCTGCTTCTGCTATTCGTTCTGATATGTCACATGTTATTGATGATGCCACTTCTGCTATGCATGATACTTATGATGAAACTACCTCTATGCCTGATACTACAGTGCCACTTAGTGATTTTCTTGATGAACAACTTGCTAGGGCTAGAGAGATTGAAAATATTGAATCTGATGATACTGATGAAAGTGATGATGAAGAATCACTTGTTATTCCTAAGGGTTATGTTTTTGATCAAGAAGCTTCTTTAGCTATTTTAGCTTGCAAAAATATAAATGAACTCAAAAGGTTATTAGCTAAATGGAGTAAGAAATCTCTAAATTCTAAAATGAAACCTGACCCTGCTTTTGCTACTTCACCTATCTTTGTTACTGATAAGGATTATGAATTCTCTGTTGATCCAGATATAATTACTTTGGTTGAATCTGATCCTTTTCATGGTTATGAATCTGAAACTGTTGTGGCACATCTTACTAAATTGAATGATATAGCCACCATGTTCACTTAAGATGAGAGAACTCGTTACTTTTATAGCCTTAAAATACTTCCATTCTCATTAAAGGGTGATGCTAAGATATGGTTTAATTCTCTTGATCCTGGTTGTGTGCGTAGTCCCCAGGATATGATTTATTACTTCTCTGCTAAATATTTCCATGCTCATAAGAAACAAGCTGCTTTAAGGGATATATATAATTTTGTGCAAATTAAAGAAGAGAGTCTCCCACAAGCTTGGGGGAGGCTTCTACAATTACTTAATGCCTTGTCTGATCATCCTCTTAAGAAAAATGAAATACTTGATATCTTTTACAATGGACTAACCGATGCCTCCAGAGGTTACCTGGATAGTTGTGCTGGTTCTATTTTCAGGGAAAGAACACCGGATGAAGCTGAAATTCTATTGAATAATATGTTGACAAATGAAAATAATTGAACACCTCCGGAGCCAATTCCTGAGCCAATTCCTAAACCAACTCCGAAGAAGAGGGGCATTCTATTTCTCAGTCCTGAAGATATGTAAGAGGCAAAGAAATCTATGAAAGAAAAAGGTATTAAAGCTGAAGATGTTAAGAATTTACCTCCTATTGAAGAAATACATGGTCTTAATTTACCGCCTGTTGAAGAAACATATAATCTTAATCCTTTACCTATTGAAGAAACTCATGGTCTTGATAACCCGACACAGGTAGTAAAGGTAAATTCTCTGTATAGATATGATAAAGCTGAAATCCCATTTACTAAATTAGCTAGCCCATGCTTAGATGAGTTTGATAAATTTATGGCTAAGCAAGAAGACTTTAATGCTTATTTTGGTAGACAATTGAAATACAATTCAAATATGCTTGAACACTTGGGTGATTATATGGCTAATGTTAAAGATGAACTTAAACTTATTAGTAAACATGCTTCTATGGTTACTGTCGGTGTCAAAACCGGCGGATCTCGGGTAGGGGGTCCCAAACTGTGCGTCTAGGCCAGATGGTAACAGGAGGCAAGGGACACGAAGTTTTACCCAGGTTCGGGCCCTCTTGATGGAGGTAAAACCCTACGTCCTGCTTGCTTAATATTGATGATATGGGTAGTACAAGAGTAGATCTATCGCGAGATCGGAGAGGCTAAACCCTAGAAGCTAGCCTATGGTATGATTGTTGTTTTGTATGTTGTCCTACGGGCTAAAACCCTCCGGCTTATATAGACATCGGAGAGGGTCAGGGTTACACAAAGTCGGTTACAATGGTAGGAGATCTACATATCCGTATCACCAAGCTTTCCTTCCACGCCAAGGAAAGTCCCTTCCGGACACGGGACGAAGTCTTCAATCTTGTATCTTCATAGTCCAGGAGTCCGACTGAAGGTATAGTCCGGCCATCCGGACACCCCCTAATCCAGGACTCCCTTAGTAGCCCCTGAACCAAGCTTCAATGACGACGAGTCCGGCGTGCAGATTGTCTTTGGCATTGCAGGGTGGGTTCCTCCTCCAAGTACTTCATAGAAGATTCTGAACACAAAGATAGTGTCCGGCTCTGCAAAATAAGTTTCCACATATGGCCATAGAGAGAATAATATTTACACATATCTAATCTGCTGACGTATTCCATAGTGCGACATCGCACCACGACCAAGCCTTTATTCGAATCGTTTTATCATCCCACCTCAGCGCGTCATGCGAGGCGGTTTCCTTGGCACGTCTTGTTCAAGCAGAGATCGTGTCCCCTTATTCTGGGATTCTCATCAATACGGGCGTGGGTAACCCAACCGCTTCCAGGACTCCTAGACTATAGGCAAGTCCAAACGGCCACGGAGAGGACGCTTGATATTCACCCTCTTTATAAAGGGACAAGGCTCTTACATTTTTCCCTCCCGTGCTCAATCGAATCCTTTCCCCACCTTAAGCTCAAACACCCAAGGTTCAGGTCAGGTGCTCCGAACCTTCAATAATGTCCGGATCTAGCCTTCAGGGCCGATGGGTGCCTTCCTCCGTCACGGAAGAAGACATCAAAAAGTTGAGGGAGGCCAGATATCTGACCGCCGAGGTTGTGCATCGGCTGCCCACCCGAGGGCAGGCCGTCCCCTCCCCCGAACCCAACGAGAACGTCGTGTTCGTCTCCCACTTCCTCCGAGGTCTAGGCCTTGCTCTGGATCCTTTCGTCAGGGGTTTGATGTTTTATTATGGGCTAGATTTCCATGATCTAGCTCCGGACTCCTTTCTTCATATCACGACATTTATTGTCGTGTGTGAGGCCTTCCTCCGGTTACCCCTCACTTTGGCCTGTGGCTCAAGACCTTTGAAGTAAAGCCGAAGATGATCAAGGGGCAACATGCAGCGTGTGGAGGTGCCTCAATATGCAAGATGACGGGAGCTCCATGGCCCAAAGGTTCCATTCCAGAGGTGTCTGAATTGTGGCAATAGGAGTGGTTCTACATCACGGCTCCTAGAAGTGCCAAGTGGACGGCCGCCCCAGTTTTCCGCTCGGGCCCTCCACCACAACTGATGTCATGGATCAGCAGAGGTCTGAGCTGGGGTCCAGCCAAGGACGTGCCTATATTGCAAAGCCGCATTCGAGATCTCTTCAATGGAGATTTTAGTTTGGTTGCGGTAATACAAGTTATGCTGGTTCGTCAAATCCAGCCTTGCAAACGCCGGCCCCTTCGCTTGTGGGAGTTCAATCCCGAGGGGCCGCATGTCATTCAAAATTTCCTCGGCCTGACGCACGAGGAGATGTACAAGTCATTCTTCGGACCTTAGGTAGAGTATCCGGAAATTACCGAGGACATGGGCCTGAGCAGTAACCGCACCGCCGAACAGGTAAGGAATCTTTCGGCCGAACATACTATCTCTCACTTGTTACGAAGTTATTTATGAGAGTTTGCTTTTTGACTAGGACTGGCTGACAAAGGCGAAGTTGATTCGGTGTTCGGCCCCCGTCCCTGAGGGTTTGGAGAATCCGGTATTAGAAAAGATGCTCCAGGTCGCACCTTGCCCGGAGCCCTTGAAGGAAGATACTGGGGAGGATAATATGGGCGGACGCGGGCCCCCAATGCTGCCCATTCTAACCGAGGGAGCGAGCGTCTCCATGAAGGAAGACGATCGGAGGAGTAAAAGGACTGTGCCCAGGGATTCAGAAGCCGAAGCTTCCAAACAGGAGAAGAAGTCTCCCACAGAGGGTCCTACCTTGGGGGGTGCTTTTGTCGCACAAAGTCCGCGGGGGGATCAATTCTCCAGCGAGTTGTAAGTGACCCGAAATACTTTAATAGTATAGGTATGCCATCTTTTTCTTTTGAGAAAATAACCACCACATATATCTTTGTAGTTCGGGTCTTAGCCCCTCTCAAATGAGCTCGTCTTCGGGGGATCTTCTTCCAGAGATGATGGAGAGCGAAACGCCCCCTCCAGACTCCTCCGCTCCGGAAGCGGGCGACCCTGAAGTGTCATCGCGGAGGGCCTCTCCGGGTCCGGTGAGGCCAGAAGATAATCCCATTGACCCCCGAAGCTCCCAGTGTCCGGCTCCCGAAGAGAGCGGAAAAAAGAGTCCGACACCATCTGTTGTGCGAACGGATGTTCTGAGGGAGTTGGTGGGGCGAGCGGCCATCTCAGATGAACACTGTGTACTGATGAATACGGTGATGGAGAGAATCTCGTCCGCCGAAAGCGGATTGCATGAAGCTTTTATGAGTCTACTGACAGGCTTTGAGGTACGTAAAATAATGTATGATAGTCCTGCACATGCTAGGTGTGCCCTGTGTAGATAGTAGCCCCTGAGACTCTAGTTGTCGTCGGAAACGATGACGAACAGAGGATCATATTCCCAGGTAATAGCCATACTGCCTCTATGTGCAGGTGATGGAAGCTCCGGTGGCTAGCCGGACTAGCGAGTTTGCCCATTTAAAACGGCAGTTGGATGCGACAGACGCCGACATCGAGCTTGTTAACCAAAGGCTTGATGAGGCACAGGGTAAGTGTCATTATCTGGTAAACGCCACATAGTAAGAGCAGCATGATGCCAGTATCTTTAATATGTTGTGACTGCAGATGGAGCTGCCACTGTTGAAGCCTTGCGGGCAGAACTTGCCCGAGCCAAGGAACAAGCGAGGTTTAGTAATGTGGCTGCTTTGAAGGCGGTCGAAGAGTTGAAAACCGAGAAGGCCGCACATGGCGAGAGCCGAGATAAGATGGCCAAGATGGCCAAAGAATTAAAAGCCACCGCCGACCGTTGTCGGGTTCTTGAAAAGGAAAACCTAGCGAAGGCATCGGACCTTGAGAAGGCTGCTGCGACGAGAAAAGACATCCGCTCTGCTATGAGGGCGAAGAAGGAGGAGCTGCGGGAAGCCGGGGATATTGTAGCTGGGAAATCCTTTATGTTGCGGAGGAAGTTCGGAGATCCACGGTATGCCTCTCTGGATCGGCTGTGGAGTTCGGAGGATGTGTATATGGATTTGGCGGCGAGCGCTGCCGATGCGGCCAAGTACTTCCAGGGTCAGACGGACCGTGAAGTGGACCAGCTGTTTTGGACACAATTCCATTCTCCCGAGCGTCCGCTTTCATTGACCGACCAATTAGCCGAATGGGCCGAACTGAATAGGTTGTCCAGACTCGCCATGAGGTCTGTTGTGGATCAGCTATGGCCGGAAAGGCCAAAACCGAATAGCTATTTCAGCTTGGTGTAGCGGCTCCTTGACGTGGTGCCGCGCATTAATGCGATGAAGAGGTCGGCGTGCATAGAGGGCTCACGGATGGCCTTTGCCCGTGTTAAAGCATACTGGGCAGAGATGGATGCTACCACTGTTGCAGCGCGGGATTCGGCCATAGGTCGAATGGCTGCTGAGCACTACTTTGAAGAAGTTCTTGAGGGTGCTCGTTTGATAGAGACCCAGTGCTAAAAATATATTATGTTCGAATGATATGTAATCTCATTGTAAGCGAAATGCTTTTATAAATTTTTATAAGGCTATTTTTATACTTTTGCCTGAAAGTAATATGATGCCTCCTGGGCGGCCGTTTATGTATACATGTGTATAACCTGAAAGATTGCAGCCCTCGGCTTCGACCCCCACGCATATAATGCGGAGGTGCTCGCAAAAAACACGCGTTCACACTTAACCCAACGTCTTGGTCCTATTAAGGAGGTGATAGCAGAGCGAGCGAGGCAACCAGACTATAATGCTTTAACACTTTCACTTAGCCATAGGAGTTTGACAGTGGGGCTACTAGATAGCCCCTGGTGGCTCCGCACTCTCCCGATCCCGGGGTGCGTACATGCCTGGCCGGAAAACGACCCTTCATTAAGGCGGAGGAATTCTAACATTCCAACAGGTCATCGAGTGGTTGACCAGTCTCACGCTATATCATGACAGTTAGTTTTCGGCTTTCTCTACTGAGGTGCTCGTCCGGATGAACCAGGGCACAATCACAGTAGTTCTCCTGGTGCTATCTTAGCCGGTAAAGCGGAACGTAAGGCACCAAAACACAGGAGCCGGGCAAACCCAACATTTGACCAAAGACAATGATTCGGAGCTGATGCATATAGGGCCAAACTCGTGACGCCGAACACTCCCTAAGGTATTCGGTCTTTGTGGTATAAATCAGGCCTAAATAATGGCCTTTGTAAGAAGCCCCTTGTGTCCAGGTACGTGCATTGTTCTGGCGTGGCCACATGCCAAGACGTCAGCATCCTTCTCAACGGTGGATATGTATCAACAAGAGACAGTAAAAAAGGTTTACACAGGGTCTTAATCTAAAAAGAATCCTTGGGGCGGGTCCCTGCTGCACGTCTGCGCATGTGTCTCCGTTGTGCCGTATCCTGGACAGGTGTAGCACATTGATCGTCTTTAAAAGAGAGGAATTTAGGTGAAAAAGTTGTCGTGCAAAAAGGATAGTTTTTAAAGAAACCATGTATAATTCAAGATGAGAAGAAATCGCCACTTGTCTGCGCGCTTTGAGCCCCTTGTATTGACAAATAGGGGTGTGACCATTTATTCGGTATAAATAGCGGCGCCGGACTTGATTAGTTGTGTCTGAGGTCTTGACGACCTATTGGATGCTTTCGCTGGTCCGGGCGCCTTTAGTGTGCGGCTGCCAAGGCAACCGCACTCTCTTCGGCGCGCAGAGATCGCTTGATATTTCCTTTCACTGAAATTATGCCACGTGGACCGGGCATCTTGAGTGTGAGGGAGGCGTAGTGTGGTATTGCATTAAAGCGAGCGAAAGCTTCACGTCCGTGCTTGATAGCCACTTTGGAACGGAGCGATGTGGAAGGTTAAATGCTCGTGACGGAAGTTATCGGGGGAGCCGAATATAACTTGTAGTAGGAGGGAGCCCGTACAACAAGCCCCTGGGCCTGGCGTTACTCCTTTAAAGGTAGTATTGCTATGGCGAATTTTTGTTGGGTCTAACCCCATCCCGCGGATTGTATCCTGATATATTAGGTTTAGACTGCTGCCACCGTCCATCAAGACTCGTGTGAAGTGATATCCGCCAATTACTGGGTCTAATACCAGGGCAGCCCATCCTGCGTGTCGGATACTTGCTGAGTAATCACGATGGTCGAAAGTGATCGGTTGAGACGACCAGTGGCAGGACTTCGCGGTGACAGGCACTTGGGTATATTTTCCTGGGAGTGCCGCGTTGTTTTTTCCCTTGATCACGTGTAACACGTTTACTGTTTTGACTTCTGGTGGAATTTTTTTTTGTTCCCCAGTGTCTTGCTTGGGAGGCTCGTCCTCGTCTTCACTTGGTGTATCCTCCCCCTTGTGTACGGCGTTGAGCTTGCCAGACTGCTTGAAGACCCAACATTCTCTGTGGGTATGATTAGCCAGTTTACCAGGGGTACTATGGATCTGACATACTTGGTCCAGAATTTTGTTGAGGCTGGACAATTCATCCCTGGTGCCTTTAGAGGGCGGCTTTTGCTGCCCTGGCCGAGAGCTTTTGAATCCGGCATTTACTGCCGTGCCCTTCGTGCTGTCTTCTTTATTCCGGCGTTTGTTATTGCTGTTGCGCCGTGATTTCCCATTTCCATCTCTAACTTTAGATGTACTGGGGTCGCTGGTGCTACATCTGGCTAGCCAGCTGTCCTCACCGCGCAAAAGAGGGTCATGAGTCTTGTTAATGCGGCCATCGTTCTCGGCTTATTTTGGCCGAGGTATCTGGCGAGCCATTCGTCACGAACGCTATGCTTAAAAGCTGCCAAGGCTTCGGCATCCGGACATTTGACAATCTGGTTCTTTTTAGTAAGAAACTTGTTCCAAAGCTTTTGGGCTGACTCTCCAGGCTGTTGAGTTATATGACTCAAATCGTCCGCATCCGGAGGTCAGACATAAGTCCCTTGAAAATTTGCTCGAAAGGCGTCTTTGAGCTCTTCTCAACTTCCAATGGAGCTTTCGGGGAGGCCTTTAAGCTAGTGACGAGCTGGCCCTTTGAGCTTGAGGGGTAAGTACTTGATGGCGTGGAGATCATCTCCTTGAGCCATATGGATATGAAGGATGTAGTCCTCAATCCAGACCCCAGGGTCTGTTGTTCCGTCGTATGCCTCTATGTTTACGGGTTTGAATCCCTCTGGAAATTCATGGTCCAGCACCTCATCGGTGAAACAGAGGGGGTGTGCAGCACCCCTGTAGCTGGGTGTACCGCATTGTTCGGATGTTTGTTGTGTTGCATTGTATGCTGGGGCGTGCTTGCATGGTCCATAGATGGATCTTGTTGCGCCGTCCTTTGGGTGCGAGCCCTCGCATGGGTCGCGTGTTGTATTGTGAGTGGCGTTGTATGACGCTCTGTGTTGGTAGAGGGGTCGTCTATCCGGCCAGGTGGCTGCTTTGATATTTGGTTGTGGGGGGTCTGAGGCCTCCTCATCGAATTCAGGTAGCAGCTTCCGCTTTGGGTAGCTCTTGGAGGGGCGATTGTCGCCGTACCTCGCTGTTGTGTTGAGTATTTTACTCCATCTGATTTGGAGTGTGTCTTGCGCAGCCTTGAGCCTTTGCTTCTACTTTTTAAGACTTCTGGCAGTGGCAACAAGCCTTTTACGGGCATTCTGCTGCTCCGGGTGCCTGTCCGGCGTTACGTCGTCCAGACTATTATCCTTGATAGAATTTGTTTGTTCGGTTTGATTATCCGGATTGCTGTTGTTTGGCAGCGGTTCGCCCTGCTCCAGCACTGGGTCTGTGTGATCGTTATTTCTGTCGAGGCGGGATTTGGGGCGGTGCTTGCGTCGCCGCCTTGACTGCTTCTCGAGGGAACAAGCCTTCGGTGCGTCCTTCCGCTCCTCGTCGTCATCTTTTGGTGCGTCCACCATGTATACGTCATATGGTGAGGTGGGCGGTGGTTCTTCTTCGCCTCCCGCATCGTCGTCCATACCGTCGATGTTTTCAGAGTCGAAGTCGAGCATGTCGGTTAAATCGTCGACAATGGCTACAAATTGGGTGGTGGGTGGGCTTTGAATTTCTTCATCGTCCGTATCCCAACCTTGCCGACCGTAGTCCGGCCAGGGCTCTCCTGATAAAGAGAGAGACTTTAGTGTCTTCAGAATATCGCCGAAAGGCGAGTGCTGAAAGACGTCCGCGGCGGTAAACTCCATGATCGGCGCCCAATCGGATTCGATCGGCAGGGGCGCGGAGGGTTCGGAGTCCGGGGAGGAGTCCGGCTCCTTGGATTCACGAGTCTCGCGGAGTCTGGGGCTTGTGTTTGGCTCGATCGCCGTTGGGATCGCAGCCCCCGAGGCGGCGTCCAACCACCGATCCTCGATCGGCACAGTCGGCTCCGAATTAAGGGTCGAAGCCGATGTGGGTGCGGCCTCCAGGGGGCACTGTTCGGAGGCAGAGCTAGATCATGCTCGTCGTGATAGTGCGGCGCGCTCGGCAGTGGCTCGAATCTGTCGAAGATCAAGTCCCCGCGGATGTCAGCCATGTAGTTTAAACTTCCAAATCTGACCTGACGGCCAGGGGCATAGCTTTCGATCTGCTCCAGATGGCCAAGTGAATTGGCCCACAGTGTAAAGCTGCCAAAGAAGGAGATCTGTCCGGGGAGATAAGTTTCACCCTGGACCGCATCACTATCGATGATAGTAGGAGCCATCAAGCCTGACGGCGATGACACAGAGGAACTCTCAATGAAAGCACCAATGTCGGTGTCAAAACCGGCGGATCTCGGGTAGGGGGTCCTGAACTGTGCATCTAGGCCGGATGGTAATAGGAGGCAAGGGACAAGAAGTTTTACCCAGGTTCGGGCCCTCTTGATGGAGGTAAAACCCTACGTCCTGCTTGATTAATATTGATGATATGGGTAGTACAAGAGTAGATCTACCGCGAGATCGGAGAGGCTAAACCCTAGAAGCTAGCCTATGGTATGATTGTTGTTTTGTATGTTGTCCTACGGACTAAAACCCTCCGGCTTATATAGACACCGGAGAGGGTTAGGGTTACACAAAGTCGGTTACAATGGTAGGAGATCTACATATCCGTATCACCAAGCTTGCCTTCCACGCCAAGGAAAGTCCCTTCCGGACACGGGACGAAGTCTTCAATCTTGTATCTTCATAGTTCAGGAGTCCGGCTGAAGGTATAGTCCGGCCATCCGGACACCCCCTAATCCAGGACTCCCTCAGTTACCACTCAAGTAGAACAAGTACTTAAAGCTCAAAATGATTTTCTCGATGAATTGAATAGTAAAGATAATGATAATGCTGTTAGAGTGGCTAGTAGAACTGGTAGAATGACTCAGGAACCTTTGTATCCTAAAGGCCACCCTAAGAGAATTGAGCAAGATTCTCATAGAAATAACATAGATGTATCTAGTTCTTCTAAAAAGAAGAAAAAGAAAAATGATTGGACTTTGCATGCTTCTAGTGATCCTATTGTTGAAACACCTGAGCATCCAAATGATATTTCTATTTCTGATGCTGAAACTCAATCTGGTAATGAACCTGAAACTAGTGATAATGCTAATAATAATTTTCATGATGTTGCTCAACCTAGTAATGATAATGACATAGAAATTGAACCTGCTGTTGATCTTGATAACCCACAATCAAAGAATCAACGTTATGATAAAAAAAGACTTTGTTGCTAGGAAACATGGTAAAGAAAGAGAACCATGGGTTCAAAAACCCATGCCTTTGCCTCCCAAACCATCCAAGAAAAAGGATGATGAGGATTTTGAGCGCTTTGCTAAAATGATTAGACCTATCTTTTTGCGTATGCGATTAACTGATATGCTCAAAACCAATCCTTATGCTAAGTACATGAAAGATATTATTACAAATAAAAGAAAGATATCAGAAGCTGAAGTTTCCACCATGCTTGCTAATTATACTTTTAAGGGTGGAATACCAAAGAAACTTGGATATCCAGGAGTACCCACTATACCATGCTCCATTAAAAGAAACTATGTTAAAACTGCTTTATGTGATCTTGGAGCCGGTGTTAGTGTTATGCCTCTCTATTTATATCGTAGACTTGATTTGAATAAGTTGACACCTATTGAAATATCTTTGCAAATGGCTGATAAATCAACTGCTATACCTGTCGGTATTTGTGAGGATGTGCCTGTTGTAGTTGCAAACGTTACTATTTTAGCGGACTTTGTTATTCTTGATATTCCCGAGGACGATAGTATGTCTATTATTCTTGGAAGACCCTTTTTGAATACTATAGGGGCTGTTATTGATTGCACTAAAGGCAATGTCACTTTTCATGTTAATGATAATGAGCACATGGTACACTTTCCGAGGAAACAATCTCAAGTTCATAGTATCAACTCTATTGGAAAAAATGCCATCGATTATATTTGGAGGTTTTGAATTTCCTCTTCCTACTGTCAAGAAGAAATATGATATTCTTATTATTGGGGATGTGCATATCCCCATTGTGGTAACATAGTGTTATTCGAAATTTCTCCAGTTCCATGTTATTCAGAATGAGTTCGTTAACAAGACTTGATCAAACTTGTTAGTGGATTCCTTTTGATGATCATGAGATGGATGAAACTAGAAGACACAACCTTCTGTACCCCACTTTTACGTTCTGTTATTTATATTAAATAAAATAAAAACAATATTTTTCTGTCTGTTATCTGATTATCCGTGCAATATAAAAATTCCTCGAAAATAAAAGTTCTCCAAATGCCCTAAAATTTAAATATGATTTTTTTCCAGAACATTTGAGAATATTTGGCACTGAGAACACAGCAGGGGGTCAACCACCTGCCCATGAGGGTGGAGGGCGCGCCCTACCCCCCTGGGTGCCCCCCTGCCTCGTGGGCCCATGGTGGTCCTCCTCCACTTATCCTTTCACCCATACACTTCTTCTTCCTCTCACAAACACGAATAACCAGCTCAAACCCGAGTTCTAGCTCATTTTGCTGCCATTTTCGATCTCCTTGCTCAAAGCACCTCTCACAAAACTGCTTGGGGAGATTGTTCCTTGGTATGTGACTCCTCCATTGGTCCAATTAGTTTTTGTTCTAGTGCTTTATTCATTGCAAATTTTTGCTTCTTAGGTGACCCTGTTCTTGAGCTTGCATGTCAAATTTATATGGTCAAGAGTAGTTTTGATGCATGATATAGGCCCTAGGCACTTGTTGGAGTAGTTGCTACCAATATTATTGAGTTTGGTTTACCTTTATTTTGAATTTACTAAAAAATTTCAGAATTTTTCAGAGGAAGAAATATGCTTAGGAAAATATTCCAAGGTGGTTCTTCAAGGAAGTAAGGACCCAGGCTTGCAATGCGTGATGCTGATGACGAGCCACCAAGAGACGCTCCAGTGCGTCCTTGTGAATGACCCTCTAAGAACTTTATGGATCAAGCAGGAATTAAGGAAGAATTCAACGCATATTTGTGTAACGTTGATCTTGTGAGCTTCGAGGAAGAGAAGTGCAGCCAGTATCACAACCTCACCAATACCTTTGTGAGGAGGTTTGAATTTTCAACTTCACATAATTCTCCAACTGTCCTATTTGATCTTTATGATAATTCTTACACCATGGACTTAGAGGATTTTACCACTGCATGCAAACTTCCACAATGGGGTGGTATAAGGGATCCTCGCAAATATGAATTTAGAGATTTTCTTGCTAGCATAACTATGGGAGAATCTAGAGATATTACACAAGCTACCATAGGGAGCATTCACTTTCCTGCTATACATTATTTTGCTCTCTTTATAGGTACATGCATTAATGGTAAAGATGAGGCATGTCACATGTGTGTCCCTGACCTCAGTATTCTTCGGAGTGCTGTGTTAGGAGACAAATCTTATAATTTGTGAGCCATTGTTGCACGTGTTGGGGAATGTAGTAATTTCAAAAAATTTCCTACGAACACGCAAGATCATGGTGATGCATAGCAACGAGAGGGGAGAGTGTTGTGCACGTACCCTCGTAGACCAAAAGCGGAAGCGTTAGCACAACGCGGTTGATGTAGTCGTACGTCTTCACGATCCGACCGATCAAGTACCGAACGCATGGCACCTCCGAGTTCTGCACACGTTCAACTCGATGATGTCCCTCGAACTCTGATCCAGCTGAGTGTTGAGGGAGAGTTTCGTCAGCACTACGTCGTGGTGACGATGATGATGTTCTACCGACGCAGGGCTTCGCCTAAGCACCGCTACAATATGATCGAGGTGGATTATGGTGGAGGGGGGCACCGCACACGACTAAGAGATCAAGAGATCAATTATTGTGTCTATGGAGTGCCCCCTGGCCACGTATATAAAGGAATGGAGGAGGGGAGGGGCCGGCCCTCTCTATGGCGCGCCCTGGGGAGTCCTACTCCCACCGGGAGTAGGATTCCCCTTTTCCTAGTAGAACTAGGAGCCCTTCCAAGTAGTAGGAGTAGGAGGGAAGGAAAGGGAAGGGAAAAGGAGAAGGAAGGAAGGGGGCGCCCCCCTCCCTAGTCCAATTCGGACCAGTCCATGGGGAGGGGTGCGGCCACCCTTTGAGGCCTTTCTCTCCTTTCCCGTATGGCCCATTAAAGCCCAATACGAATTCCCGTAACTCTCCAGTACCCCCGAAAATATCCGAATAACTCGGAACCTTTCCGATGTCCGAATATAGTCGTCCAATATATCGATCTTTACGTCTCGACCATTTCAAGACTCCTCGTCATGTCCCCGATCTCATCAGGGACTCCGAACTACCTTCGGTACATCAAAACACATGAACTCATAATATAACCGTCATCGAACTTTAAGCGTGCGGACCCTACGGGTTTGAGAACTATGTAGACATGACCGAGACACGTCTCCGGTCAATAACCAATAGCGGAACCTGGATGATCATATTGGCTCCTACATATTCTACAAAGATCTTTATCGGTCAATCGAAGTGACAAATCCTAATCTCAAAATACGCCAACCCAACAAGTACCTTCAGAGACACCTGTAGAGCACCTTTATAATCACCCAGTTACGTTGTGACGTTTGGTAGCACACAAGTGTTCCTCCGATAAACGGGTGTTTCATAATCTCATAGTCATAGGAACATGTATAAGTCATGAAGAAAGCAATAGCAACAAACTAAACGATCAAGTGCTAAGCTAACGGAATGGGTCAAGTCAATCACATCATTCTCCTAATGATGTGATCCCGTTAATCAAATGACAACTCTTTGTCTATGGCTAGGAAACATAACCATCTTTGATCAACGAGCTAGTCAAGTAGAAGTATAATAGTGACACTTTGTTTGTCTATGTATTCACACATGTATCATGTTTCCGGTTAATACAATTCTAGCATGAATAATAAACATTTATCATGATATAAGGAAATAAATAATAACTTTATTATTGCCTCTAGGGCATATTTCCTTCAGTCTCCCACTTGCACTAGAGTCAATAATCTAGTTCACATCGCCATGTGATTTAACACCAATAGTTCACATCACCATGTGATTAACACCCATAGTTCACAATACTTCACATCGTCATGTGACCAACACCCAAAGGGTTTACTAGAGTCAACAATCTAGTTCACATTGCTATGTGATTAACACCCAAAGAGTACTAAGGTGTGATCATGTTTTGCTTGTGAGAGAAGTTTAGTCTACGGGTCTGCCACTTTCAGATCCGTATGTATTTTGCAAATTTCTATGTCAACAATGCTCTGCACGGAGTTACTCTAGCTAATTGCTCCCACTTTCAATATGTATCCAGATTGAGACTTTGAGTCATCTGGATCAGTGTCAAAACTTGCATCGACGTAACCCTTTACGACGAACCTTTTGTCACCTCCATAATCGAGAAACATATCCTTATTCCACTAAGGATAATTTTGACCAATGTCCAGTGATCTACTCCTAGATCACTATTGTATTCCCTTGCCAAAAACAGTGTAGGGTATACAATAGATCTGGTACACAGCATGACATATTTTATAGAACCTATGGCCAAGGCATAGGGAATGACTTTCATTCTCTTTCTATCTTCTGCCGTGGTCGGGCTTTGAGTCTTACTCAGTTTCACACCTTGTAACACAGGCAAGAACTCTTTCTTTGACTGTTCCATTTTAAACTACTTCAAAATCTTGTCAAGGTATGTACTCATTGAAAAACTTATCAAGCGTCTTGATCTATCTCTACAGATCTTGATGCTCAATATGTAAGCAGCTTCACCGAGGTCTTTCTTTGAAAAAGTCCTTTCAAACACTCCTTTATGCTTTGCAGAATCTTCGATCAACAATATGTCATTCACATATACTTATCAGAAATGCCGTAGTGCTCCCACTCACTTTCTTGTAAATACAGGCTTCACCGCAAGTCTGTATAAAACTATATGCTTTGATCAACTTATCAAAGCATATATTCCAACTCCGAGATGCTTGCACCAGTCCATAGATGGATCGCTGGAGCTTGCATATTTTGTTAGCACCTTTAGGATTGACAAAACCTTCTGGTTGCATCATATACAACTCTTCTTTAATAAATCCATTAAGGAATGCAATTTTTTATCCATTTGCCAGATTTCATAAAATGCGGCAATTTCTAACATGATTTGGACAGACTTAAGCATAGATACGAGTGAGAAACTCTTATCATAGTCAACACCTTGAACTTGTTGAAAACCTTTTTGCGACAATTCTAGCTTTGTAGATAGTAACACTACTATCAGCATCCGTCTTCCTCTTGAAGATCCATTTAATCTCAATGGCTCGCCGGTCAATGGGCAAGTCAATCAAAGTCCATACTTTGTTCTCATACATGGATCTCATCTCAGATTTCATGGCCTCAAGCCATTTCGCGGAATCTGGGCTCATCATCGCTTCCTCGTAGTTCGTAGGCTCGTCATGGTCAAGTAACATGACCTCCAGAACAGGATTACCGGACCACTCTGGTGCGGATCTCACTATGGTTTACCTACGAGGTTCGGTAGTAACTTGATCTGAAGTTACATGATCATCATTATTAGCTTCCTCACTAATTGGTGTAGTAGTCACAGGAACAGATTTCTGTAATGAACTACTTTCCAATAAGGGACCAGGTACAGTTACCTCATCAAGTTCTACTTTCCTCCCACTCACTTCTTTCGAGAGAAACTCCTTCTCTAGAAAGGATCCATTCTCAGCAATGAATATCTTGCCTTCGGATCTGTGATAGAAGGTGTACCCAACATTTTATTTTGGGTATCCTATGAAGATGCACTTCTCCAATTTGGGTTTGAGCTTATCAGGTTGAAACTTTTTCACATAAGCATTGCAACCTCAAACTTTAAGAAACGACAGCTTAGGTTCCTTGCCAAACCATAGTTCATACGGTGTCGTCTCAACGGATTTAGATGGTGCCCTATTTAATGTGAATGTAGCTGTCTCTATTGCATAACCCCAAAATGATAGTGGTAAATGTTGGAAATATGCCCTAGAGGCAATAATAAAATGGTTATTATTATATTTCTTTGTTCATGATAATTGTCTATTGTTCATGCTATAATTATGTTATCCGGAAATCGTAATACATGTGTGAATACATAGACCACAACACATCCCTAGTGAGCCTCTAGTTGACTAGCTCGTTGATCAAAAGATAGTCATGGTTTCCTGACTATGGACATTGGATGTCATTGATAACGGGATCACATCATTAGGATAATGATGTGATGGACAAGACCCAATCCTAAGCATAGCTCAAAGATCGTGTAGTTCGTTTGCTATAGCTTTTCCGAATGTCAAGTATCATTTCCTTAGACCATGAGATTGTGCAACTCCCGGATACTGTAGGAGTGCTTTGGGTGTGCCAAACGTCACAACGTAAATGGGTGACTATAAAGGTACACTACGGGTATCTCCGAAAGTGTCTGTTGGGTTGGCACGAATCGAGACTGGGATTTGTCACTCCGTATGACAGAGAGGTATCTTTGGGCCCACTCGATAATGCATCATCATAATGAGCTCAATGTGACCAAGTGGTTGATCACAGGATCATGCATTACAACACGAGTAAAGTGACTTGCCGGTAACGAGATTGAACGAGGTATTGGGATACCGACGATCGAGTCTCGGGCAAGTAACGTACCGATTGACAAAGGGAATTGTATACAGGATTGATCGAATCCTCGACATCGTGGTTCATCTGATGAGATCATCGAGGAGCATGTGGGATCCAACATGGGTATCCAGATCCCGCTGTTGGTTATTGACCGGAGAGTCGTCTCGGTCATGTCTGCGTGTCTCCCGAACCCGTAGGGTCTACACACTTAAGGTTCGGTGACGCTAGGGTTGTTGAGATATTAGTATACGGTAGCCCGAAAGTTGTTTGGAGTCCCGGATGAGATCCCGGACGTCACGAGGAGTTCCGGAATGGTCCGGAGGTGAAGATTTATATATAGGAAGTCAAGTTTCGGCCATCGGGAAAGTTTCGGGGGTAATCGGTATTGTACCGGGACCACCGGAAGGGTCCAAGGGGTCCACCAGGTGGGGCCATCTATCCCGAAGGGCCCCATGGGCTGAAGTGGGAGGGGAACCAGCCCCTAGTGGGCTGGTGCGCCCCCCTTGGGCCTCCCCATGCGCCTAGGGTTGGAAACCCTAGGGGTGGGGGCGCCCCACTTGGCTTGGGGGGCACTCCACCCCCCTTGGCCGCCGCCCCCCTTGGAGATTCAATCTCCTAGTGTCAGCGCCCCCCTAGGGGTCCTATATATAGTGGGGGGAGGGAGGGCAGCCGCACCCTAGTCCCTGGCGCCTCCCTCTCCCTCCCGTGACACCTCTCCCTCTCCCTGAGCTTGGCGAAGCCCTGCCGAGATCACCGTTGCTTCCACCACCACGCCGTCATGCTGCTGGATCTTCATCAACCTGTCCTTCCCCCTTGCTGGATCAAGAAGGAGGAGACGTCTTCCCAACCGTACGTGTGTTGAACGCGGAGGTGCCGTCCGTTCGGCGCTAGGTCATCGGTGATTTGGATCACGACGAGTACGACTCCATCATCCCCGTTCTCTTGAACGCTTCCGCTCGGGATCTACAAGGGTATGTAGATGCACTCCCTTCTCCCTTGTTGCTAGATGACTCCATAGATTGATCTTGGTGATGCGTAGAAAATTTTAAAATTCTGCTACGTTCCCCAACTGTGGCATCATGAGCCAGGTCTATGCATAGTTTCTATGCATGAATAGAACACAAAGCAGTTGTGGGCATCGATATTGTCAATTTACTTGCCGTTACTAGTCTTATCTTGATTAGGCGGCATCGTGGGATGAAGCGGCCCGGACCGACCTTACACGTACGCTTACGTGAGATTGGTTCCACCAACTGACATGCACTAGTTGCATAAGGTGGCTAGGGGGTGTCTGTCTCTCCCACTTTAGTCGGATCGGATTCGATGAAAAGGGTCCTTATGAAGAGTAAATAGAAATTGGCATATCACGTTGTGGTTTTGGCGTAGGTAAGAAACGTTCTTGCTAGAAACCTATAGCAGCCACGTAAAAACTTACAACAACAATTAGAGGACGTCTAACTTGTTTTTGCAGCATGTGCCGTGTGATGTGATATGGCCAAAAGGATGTGATGAATGATATATGTGATGTATGAGATTGATCATGTTCTTGTAATAGGAATCACGACTTGCATGTCGATGAGTATGACAACCGGCAGGAGCCATAGGAGTTGTCTTAATTTATTTATGACCTGCGTGTCAACATCAATGTCATGTAATTACTTTACTTTATTGCTAAAGCGTTAGCCATAGTAGTAGAAGTAATAGATGACGAGACAACTTCAAGAATACACGATGACGGAGATCATGGTGTCATGCCGGTGACAACGATGATCATGGAGCCCCGAAGATGGAGATCAAAAGGAGAAAATGATATTGGCCATATCATGTCACTATTTGATTGTATGTGATGTTTATCATGTTTTACATCTTATTTGCTTAGAACGACGGTAGCTTAAATAAGATGATCCCTCGTAATAATTTCAAGAAAGTGTTCCCCCTAACTGTGCACCGTTGCGAAGGTTCGTTGTTTCGAAGCACCACGTGATGATCGGGTGTGATAGATTCTAACGTTCGAATACAACGGGTGTAAGCCAGATTTACACACGCAATACACTTAGGTTGACTTGACGAGCCTAGCATGTACAGACATGGCCTCGGAACACGGAAGACCGAAAGGTCGAGCATGAGTCGTATAGAAGATACGATCAACATGAAGATGTTCACCGATGTTGACTAGTCCGTCTCACATGATGATCGGACATGGCCTAGTTGACTCGGATCATGTTTCACTTAGATGACTAGAGGGATGTCTATCTGAGTGGGAGTTCATTGAATAATTTGATTATATGAACTTAATTATCATGAACTTAGTCTAAAATCTTTACACTATGTCTTGTAGATCAAATGTCCCATGCTAATGTTGCCCTCAACTTCAATGCGTTCCTAGAGAAAACCAAGCTGAAAGATGATGGCAACAACTACGGACTGGGTCCGGAACCTGAGGATCATCCTCATAGCTGCCAAGAAAGATTATGTCCTAGAAGCACCGCTAGGTGACGCACCCATCCCAGATAACCAAGACGTTATGAACGCTTGGCAGTCACGTGCTGATGATTACTCCCTCGTTCAGTGCGGCATGCTTTACAGCTTAGAACCAGGGCTCCAAAAGCGTTTTGAGCAACACAGAGCATATGAGATGTTCGAAGAGCTGAAAATGGTTTTCCAAGCTCATGCCCGGGTCGAGAGATATGAAGTCTCCGACAAGTTCTTCAGTTGTAAGATGGAGGAAAACTGTTCTGTCAGAGAGCACATACTCAAAATGTCTGGGTTGCATAACCGCTTGACTCAGCTGGGAGTTAATCTCCCGGATGAGGCGGTCATTGATAGAATCCTTCAGTCGCTTCCACCGAGCTACAAGAGCTTTGTGATGAACTTCAATATGCAGGGGATGGAAAAGACCATTCCTGAGGTATATTCAATGCTGAAATCAGCGGAGGTGGAAATCAAAAAGGAACATCAAGTGTTGATGGTGAATAAAACCACTAAGTTCAAGAAAGGCAAGGGTAAAAAGAACTTCAAGAAGGGCGGCAAGGTAGTTGCCGCGCCCGGTAAGCAAGCTGCCGGGAAGAAGTCAAAGAATGGACCCAAGCCTGAGACTGAGTGTTTTTATTGCAAGGGAAGTGGTCACTGGAAGCGGAACTGCCCGAAATACTTAGCTGACAAGAAGGCCGGCAACACTAAAGGTATATGTGATATACATGTAATTGATGTGTACCTTACCAGTACTCGTAGTAGCTCCTAGGTATTTGATACCGGTGCGGTTGCTCACATTTGTAACTCAAAGCAGGAGCTGCAGAATAAGCGGAGACTGGCGAAGGACGAGGTGACGATGCGCGTCGGGAATGGTTCCAAGGTCGATGTGATCGCCGTCGGGACGCTACCTCTACATTTACCTACGGGATTAGTTTTAAACCTCAATAATTTGTTATTTAGTGCCAACTTTGAGCATGAACATTGTATCAGGATCTCGTTTAATTCGAGTTAGCTACTCATTTAAATCCGAGAATAATGGTTGTTCTATTTATATGAGAGATATGTTTTATGGTCATGCTCCGCTGGTGAATGGTTTATTCTTAATGAATCTCGAGCGCAATGTTACACATATTCATACTGTGAATACCAAAAGATGTAAGGTTGATAATGATAGTCCCACATACTTGTGGCACTGCCGCCTTGGTCACATAGGTGTCAAACGCATGAAGAGGCTCCATGCCGATGGACTTTTGGAGTCTCTTGATTACGAATCATTTGACACGTGCGAACCATGCCTCATGGGTAAAATGACCAAGACTCTGTTCTCAGGAACAATGGAGCGAGCAACCAACTTATTGGAAATCATACATACTGATGTGTGCGGTCCAATGAGCGTTGAGGCTCGCGGTGGCTATCGTTTTGTTCTCACCCTCACCGATGACTTGAGTAGATATGGGTATGTCTACTTAATGAAACACAAGTCTGAGACCTTTTAAAAGTTCAAGGAATTTCAGAGTGAGGTTGAAAATCAACGTGACAAAAAAAATCAAGTTCTTGCGATCAGATCGTGGGGGAGAATACTTGAGTCACGAATTTGGCACACACTTAAGGAAATGTGGAATAGTTTCACAACTCACGCCGCCTAGAACACCTCAGCGTAATGGTGTGTCCGAACGTCGTAATCGCACTCTATTGGATATGGTGTGATCTATGATGTCTCTTACCGATTTACTGCTGTCATTTTGGGGCTATGCTTTAGAGACTGCCGCATTCACATTAAATAGGGCTCCATCGAAATCCGTTGAGACGACACCGTATGAATTATGGTTTGGGAAGAAACCTAAGCTGTCATTTCTAAAAGTTTGGGGATGCGATGCTTATGTCAAGAAACTTCAACCTGAAAAGCTCGAACCCAAATCGGAAAAATGCGTCTTCATAGGATACCCTGAAGAAACTATTGGGTATACCTTCTACCTCAGATCCGAAGGCAAGATCTTTGTTGCCAAGAATGGATCCTTTCTAGAGAAAGAGTTTCTCTCGAAAGAAATAAGTGGGAGGAAAGTAGAACTCGGTGAAGTATTACCTCTTGAATCGGTAAGTGGCGCAACTCAAGAAAATGTTCCTGAGGTGCCTGCACCGACTAGAAGGAAGTTAATGATGATGATCATGAAACTTCAGATCAAGTTGCTACTGAACTTCGTAGGTCCACAAGGACACGTTCTGCACCAGAGTGGTACGGCAACCCTGTCCTGGAAATCATGTTGTTAGACAACGGTGAACCTTCGAACTATGAGGAAGCGATGGCGGGCCCAGATTCCGACAAATGGCTGGAAGCCATGAAATCCGAGATAGGATCCATGTATGAAAACGAAGTATGGACTTTGACTGACTTGCCAGATGATCGGCGAGCCATAGAAAATAAATGGATCTTTAAGAAGAAGACACACGCGGATGGTAATGTAACCATCTATAAAGCTCGGCTTGTCGCTAAGGGTTATCGACAAGTTCAAGGGGTTGACTACGATGAGACTTTCTCACCCGTAGCGAAGCTGAAGTCCATCCGAATTATGTTAGCAATTGCCGCATTCTATGATTATGAGATATGGCAAATGGACGTCAAAACGGCATTCCTTAATGGTTTCCTTAAGGAAGAATTGTATATGATGCAGCCGGAAGGTTTTGTCGATCCTAAGAATGCTGACAAGGTGTGCCAGCTCCAACGCTCGATCTACGGGCTGGTGCAAGCATCTCGGAGTTGGAACATTCGTTTTGATGAGATGATCAAAGCGTTTGGGTTTACGCAGACTTATGGAGATGCCTGCATTTACAAGAAAGTGAGTGGGAGCTCTGTAGCATTTCTCATATTGGATGTGGATGACATACTGTTGATGGGAAATGATATAGAATTCTTGGAAAGCATAAAGGCCTACTTGAACAAGTGTTTTTCAATGAAGGATCTTGGAGAAGCTGCTTACATATTAGGCATCAAGATCTATAGAGATAGATCGAGACGCCTCATTGGTCTTTCACAGAGTACGTACCTTGACAAGATATTGAAGAAGTTCAATATGGATCAGTCAAAGAAGGGGTTCTTGCCTGTATTGCAAGGTACGCTGATTGAGCACAGCTCAATGCGCGACCACGACAGAAGATAGAGAAAAGATGAGTGTCGTCCCCTATGCCTCGGCCATAGGGTCTATCATGTATGCTATGCTGTGTACCAGACCTGATGTAAACCTTGCCGTAAGTTTGGTAGGAAGGTACCAAAGTAATCCCGGCATGGAACACTGGACAGCAGTCAAGAATATCCTGAAGTACCTGAAGAGGACTAAGGATATGTTTCTCGTTTATGGAGGTGACGAAGAGCTCGTCGTAAAGGGTTACATCGATGCTAGCTTCGACACAGATCTGGATGACTCTAAGTCAAAAACCGGATACGTGTATATTTTGAATGGTGGGGCAGTAAGCTGGTGCAGTTGCAAGCAAAGCGTTGTGGCGGGATCTACATGTGAAGCGGAGTACATGGCAGCCTCGGAGGCAGCAAAGAGGTAATCTGGGTGAAGGAGTTCATTACTGACCTAGAAGTCATACCCAATGCGTCGGGCCCGATGACTCTCTTCTGTGACAACACTGGAGCTATTGCCCTTGCCAAGGAGCCCAGGTTTCACAGGAAGACCAGGCATATCAAGCGTCGCTTCAACTCCATTCGTGAAAGTGTTCAAAATGGAGACATAGATATTTGTAAAGTACATACGGACCTAAATGTGGCAGATCCGTTGACTAAACCTCTCCCTAGAGCAAAACATGATCAACACCAGAACTGCATGGGTGTTCGATTCATCACAATGTAACTAGACTATTAACTCTAGTGCAAGTGGGAGACTGTTGGAAATATGCCCAGAAGGCAATAATAAAATGGTTATTATTACATTTCTTTGTTCATGATAATTGTCTATTGTTCATGCTATAATTGTGTTATCCGAAAATCGTAATACATGTGTGAATACATAGACCACAACACATCCCTAGTGAGCCTCTAGTTGACTAGCTCGTTGATCAAAAGATAGTCATGGTTTCCTGACTATGGACATTGGATGCCATTGATAACGGGATCACATCATTAGGAGAATGATGTGGTGGACAAGACCCAATCCTAAGCATAGCTCAAAGATCGTGTAGGTCGTTTGCTATAGCTTTTCCGAATGTCAAGTATCATTTCCTTAGACCATGAGATTGTGCAACTCCCGGATACTGTAGGAGTGCTTTGGGTGTGCCAAACGTCACAACGTAACTGGGTGACTATAAAGGTACACTACGGGTATCTCCGAAAGTGTCTGTTGGGTTGGCACGAATCGAGACTGGGATTTGTCACTCCATATGACGGAGAGGTATCTCTGGGCCCACTCGGTAATGCATCATCATAATGAGCTCAATGTGACCAAGTGGTTGATCACGGGATCATGCATTACGGTATGAGTAAAGTGACTTGCCGGTAACGAGATTGAATGAGGTATTGGGATACCGACGATCGAGTCTCAGGCAAGTAATGTACCGATTGACAAAGGGAATTGTATACGGGATTGACCGAATCCTCGACATCGTGGTTCATCCGATGAGATCATCGAGGAGCATGTGAGATCCAACATGGGTATCCAGATCCCGCTGTTGGTTATTGACCGGAGAGTCGTCTCGGTCATGTCCGCGTGTCTCCCGAACCCGTAGGGTCTACACACTTAAGGTTCGGTGACACTAGGGTTGTTGAGATATTAGTATACGGTAGCCCGAAAGTTGTTCGGAGTCCCGGATGAGATCCCGGACGTCATGAGGAGTTACGGAATGGTCCGGAGGTGAAGATTTATATATAGGAAGTCAAGTTTCGGCCATCGGGAAAGTTTCGGGGATAATCGGTATTGTACTGGGACCACCGGAAGGGTCCCGGGGGTCCATCGGGTGGGGCCACCTATCCCAAAGGTCCCCATGGGCTGAAGTGGGAGGGGAACCAGCCCCTAGTGGGCTGGTGCTCCCCCCTTGGGCCTCCCCCTGCGCCTAGGGTTGGAAACCCTAGGGGTGGGGGCGCCCCACTTGGGTTGGGGGGCACTCGACCCCCTTGGCCGCCGCCCCCCTTGGAGATTCAATCTCCTAGGGCCGACGCCCCCCTAGGGGTCCTATATATAGTGGGGCGGGGAGGGAGGGCAGCCGCACCCTAGTCCCTGGCGCCTCCCTCTCCCTCCCGTGACACCTCTCCCTCTCCCTAAGCTTGGCGAAGCCCTGCCGAGATCACTGTTGCTTCCACCACCACGCCGTCGTGCTGCTGGATCTTCATCAACCTCTCCTTCCCCCTTGCTGGATCAAGAAGGAGGAGACGTCTTCCCAACCGTACGTGTGTTGAACACGGAGGTGCCGTCCGTTCGGCGCTAGGTCATTGGTGATTTGGATCACGACGAGTACGACTCCATCATCCCCGTTCTCTTGAACGCTTCTGCTCGCGATCTACAATGGTATGTAGATGCACTCCCTTCTCCCTCGTTGCTAGATGACTCCATAGATTGATCTTGGTGATGCGTAGAAAATTTTAAAATTCTGCTACGTTCCCCAATAGTAAATCGGTAAGAGACATCATAGATCGCACCATATCTAATAAAGTTCGGTTACGACGTTCGGACACACCATTACACTGTGGTGTTCCAGGTGGCGTGAGTAGTGAAACCATTTCACATTGTTTTAATTGAAGGCCAAACTCGTAACTCAAATATTTTACTTCTGGGATCATATCGTAGAAACTTTTATTTTTGTTATGATGATTCTCTACTTCACTCTGAAATTCTTTGAACTTTTCAAATGTTCCAGACTTGTGTTTAATCAAGTAGATATACTCATATCTGCTCAAATCATGTGTGAAGATCAGAAAATAATGATACCTGCCGCGAGCCTCAATATTCATCGGACCACATACATCAATATGTATGATTTCCAACAAATCTGTTGCTCGCTCCATTGTTCCGGAGAACGGAGTCTTAGTCATCTTGCCCATGAGGCATGGTTCGCAAGCATCAACTGATTCATAATCAAGTGAGTCCAAAATCCCATCAACATGGATTTTCTTCATGCGCTTTACACCAATATAACCTAAACGGCAGTGCCACAAATAAGTTGCACTATCATTATTAACTTTGCATCTTTTGGCTTCAATATTATGAAAATGTGTATTACCATGATCGAGATCCAACAAACCATTTTCATTGGGTGTATGACCATAGAAGGTTTTATTCATGTAAACAGAACAACAATTATTCCCTAACTTACATGAATAATCTTATTGCAATAAACATTATCCAATCATATTCATGCTCAACGCAAACACTAAATAACATTTATTTTAGGTTTAACACTAATTCCGAAAGTATAGGGAGTGTGCGATGATCATCATATCAATCTTGGAACCATTTCCAATACACATCGTCACTTCACCCTTAATTAGTCTCTGTTCATTCTGTAACTCCCGTTTCGAGTTACTATTCTTAGCAACTGAACTAGTATCAAATACTGAGGGGTTGCTATAAACACTAGTAAAGGACACATCAATAACATGTATATCAAATATACATATGTTCACTTTGCCATCCTTCTTATCCGCCAATTACTTGGGGTAGTTCCGCTTCCAGTGACCAGTCCCTTTGCAGTAGAAGCACTCAGTTTCAGGCTTAGGTCCAGACTTGGGTTTTTTCACTTGAGCAGCAACTTGCTTGCCGTTCTTCTTGAAGTTCCCCTTTCTTCCCTTTGTCCCTTTACTTGAAACTAGTGGTTTTGTTTACCATCAACACTTGATGCTTTTCTTGATTTCCACCTTCGTCGATTTCAGCATCACGCAGAGCTTGGGAATCGTTTCCATTATCCCTTGCATATTATAGTTCATCACGAAGTTCTACTAACTTGGTGATGGTGACTAGAGAATTCTGTCAATCAATATTTTATCTGGAAGATTAACTCCCACTTGATTCAAGCGATTATAGTACCCAGACAATCTAAGCGCATGCTCACTGCTTGAGCTATTCTCCTCCATCTTTTAGCTATAGAACTTGCTGGAGACTTCATATCTCTCAACTCGGGTATTTGCTAGAAATATTATCTTCAACTCCTGGAACATCTCATATGGTCCATGACGTTCAAAACATCTTTGAAGTCCCGATTCTAAGCCGTTTAAGCATGGTGCACTAAACTATCAAGTAGTCATCATATTGAGCTAGCCAAACGTTCATAACATCTGCATCTGCTCCTGCAATAGGTTTGTCACCTAGCGGTGCATCAAGGACATAATTCTTCTGTCCAGCAATGAGGATAAACGTCAGATCACGGATCCAATCCGCGTCATTGCTAAAACACCTTTCAACTTAGTTTTCTCTAGGAACATATCAAAAATAAAACAGGGGAGCTAAACACGAGCTATTGATCTACAACATAGATATGCTAATACTACCAGGACTAAGTTCATGATAAATTTAAGTTCAATTAATCATATTACTTAAGAACTCCCACTTAGATAGACATCCCTCTAATCCTCTAAGTGATCACGTGATCCATATCAACTAAACCATGTCCGATCATCACATGAGATGGAGTAGTTTCAATGGTGAACATCACTATGTTGATCATATCTACTATATGATTCCCGCTCGACCTTTCGGTCTCAGTGTTCCAAGGCCATATCTATTATATGCTAGGCTCTTCAAGTTTAACCTGAGTATTCCGCGTGTGCAACTGTTTTGCACCCGTTGTATTTGAACGTAGAGCCTATCATACCCGATCATCACGTGGTGTCTCAGCACGAAGAACTTTCGCAACGGTGCATACTCAAGGAGAACACTTGTACCTTGATAACTAGTGAGAGATCATCTTATAAAGCTACCGCCGAACTAAGCAAAATAAGATGTACAAAATATAAACATCACAAGCAATCAAAATATGTGACATGATATGGCCATCATCATCTTATGCCTTTGATCTCCATCTCCAAAGCATCGTCATGATTTCCATCGTCACCGGCATGACACCATGATCTCCATCATCTTGATCTATATCAATGTGTCGTCACATGGTCGTCTCACCAACTATAGCTCTTGCAAATATTGCTATCGCATAGCGATAAAGTAAAGAAATTATTTAGTGCTTGCATCTTATGCAATAAAGAGACAACCATAAGGCTTCTGCCAGTTGCCGATAACTTCAACCAAACATGATCATCTTATACAACAACTTATATCTCATCATGTCTTGACCATATCACATCACAACATGCCCTACAAAAACAAGTTAGACGTCCTCTACTTTGTTGTTGCAAGTTTTACGTGGCTGCTACGGGCTGAGCAAGAACTGTTCTTGCCTACGCATCAAAACCACAACGATAGTTTGTCAAGTTAGTGCTGTTTTAACCTTCTCAAGGACCGGGCATAGCCACACTCAGTTCAACTAAAGTTGGAGAAATTGACACCCGCTAGTCACCTGTGTGCATAGCATGGCGATAAAACCAATGTCACGTAAGCGTACGCGTAATGTCGGTCCGGGCCGCTTCATCCAACAATCTCGCTGAACCAAAGTGTGACATGTTGGTAAGCAGTATGACTTATATCGCCCACAACTCACTTGTGTTCTACTCGTACATATTACATCAACGCATAAAACCAGGCTCAGATGCCACTGTTGGGGAACGTAGTAATTTCAAAAAAATTCGTACGAACACGCAAGATCATGGTGATGCATAGCAACAAGAGGGGAGAGTGTTGTCCACTTACCCTCGTAGACCAAAAACGGAAGCGTTAGCGCGGTTGATGTAGTCGTACGTCTTCACGATCCGATCAATCAAGTACCGAAGGGATGGCACCTCCGATTTCTGCACACATTCAACTCGATGACATCCCTCGAACTCCGATCCAGCCGAGTGTCGAGGGAGAGTTTCGTCAGCACGACGACGTGGTGACGATGATGATGTTCTACCGATGCAGGGCTTCGCCTAAGTACCGCTATGATATGATCGAGATGGATTATGGTGGAGGGGGGCACCGCACACGGCTAAGAGATCAAGAGATCAATTGTTGTGTCTATGGAGTGCCCCCTGGCCACGTATATAAAGGAGTGGAGGAGGGGAGGGGCCAACCCTCTCTATGGCGCGCCCCGGGGAGTCCTACTCCCACCGGGAGTAGGATTCCCCTTTTCCTAGTAGAACTAGGAGCCCTTCCAAGTAGTAGGAGTAGGAGGGAAGGAAAGGGATGGGAAAATGAGAAGGAAGGAAGGGGGCGCCCCCCTCCCTAGTCCAATTCGGACCAGTCCATGGGGAGGGGTGCGGCCACCCTTTGAGGCCTTTCTCTCCTTTCCCGTATGGCCCATTAAGGCCCAATACGAATTCCCCTAACTCTCCGGTACCCCCGAAAATATCCGAATCAATCGGAACCTTTCCGGTGTCCGAATATAGTCGTCCAATATATCGATCTTTACATCTCGACCATTTCAAGACTCCTCGTCATGTCCCGGATCTCATCCGGGACTCCGAACTACCTTCGGTACATCAAAACACATAAACTCATAATATAACCGTCATCGAACTTTAAGCATGCAGACCCTACGGGTTCGAGAACTATGTAGACATGACCGAGACACGTCTCCGGTCAATAACCAATAGCGGAACCTGGATGCTCATATTGGCTCCTACATATTCTACGAAGATCTTTATCGGTCAAACCGCATAACAACATACGTTGTTCCCATTGTCATCGGTATGTTACTTGCCCGAGATTCGATCGTCGGTATCTCAATACCTAGTTCAATCTTGTTACCGACAAGTCTCTTTACTCGTTCCATAATACATCATCCCGCAACTAACTTATTAGTTGCAATTCTTGCAAGGCTTAAGTGATGTGTATTACCGAGTGGGCCCAGAAATACCTCTCCGACAATCGGAGTGACAAATCCTAATCTCAAAATACGCCAACCCAACAAGTACCTTCGGAGACACCTGTAGAGCACCTTTATAATCACCCAGTTACGTTGTGACGTTTGGTAGCACACAAAGTGTTCCTCCGGTAAACGGGAGTTGCATAATCTCATAGTCATAGGAAAATGTATAAGTCACGAAGAAAGCAATAGTAACAAACTAAACGATCAAGTGCTAAGCTAACGGAATGGGTCAAGTCAATCACATCATTCTCCTAATGATGTGATCCCGTTAATGAAATGACAACTCTTTGTCTATGGCTAGGAAACATAACCATCTTTGATCAACGAGCTAGTCAAGTAGAGGTATACTAGTGACACTTTGTTTGTCTATGTATTCACACATGTATCATGTTTCTGGTTAATACAATTCTAGCATGAATAATAAACATTTATCATGATATAAGGAAATAAATAATAACTTTATTATTGCCTCTAGGGCATATTTCCTTCAGCGCGTAGGTTGCATCTTAATAGATTCAATGGAGATTTCTTTGGTGGAATTTATGCAACCTGCATAGCTAATTTTCTTGGTGTAGCCATACGCGAAGATGATGTTGAATTACCTCCTGCTTATCTAGATTTTAATGCTATGGTTCACCATCAGTTTGTCGAGAGGAACGAATCACCTCTCTAGTATCGACTAATCTTTGACAAACACCATGCTGTTCGTATTACTCTCCCTGCTCCTGCCTTCTTTGATTATCAGGCAAGAGGAAGATATACTATTACCAGAGAGGAGGCAGATGAGTACGAGAGGAGAGAGGAGGCCGCTCGTCGCCACGCTGCAGCTCAGCAGGCGATAGCCGCTGCATCGTAGTATGACCCCAGCTACTATTATGGATATCCGCCAGGCCAGCCGTGGCCATAGACCAACTTAGGCCAAAAGCCTAAGCTTGGGGGAGTACGTATTTCCCACCGACATTACATTTATGTTCACACACTCATTGCTAGATGTCGGTGCTCATACTTTTTCATTATATCATCCATGCTAGTTTATTTTCCTTTTTTATGCTTTCTTCTTGTGTGTTTAATTTCCATGCTTGTAGTAGTAATTAAAAAGAAAACCCAAAAAGATTTCCTGTTCTTCTTTTGCTTGTTGGGAGCTTTCCCGTGTAAATAGTTTTATTTCTTTTCTTTGGGGGTCGATAGGAGAAGATCATAATTAAATTGTTGAAGTGGCTCTTATATGCATTATTGTTTATCTGACGAAAAAGCCCGTATTGCCTTGTCTTCTCCTGTTTATTGAATGCTTGCAGATTCCAGCTTAGTCCAATGCACGTGCACTATTATTATTATTATTCACATCATTCGATTGTGCAAGTGAAAGGCAATTATGATGATATATGATGGACTGGCTGAGATGAGAAAAGCTGGTATGAACTCGACCTCTTTTGTTTTTGTAAATATGATTAGTTCATCGTTCCTGATTCAGCCTATTATGAATAAACATGTTTGCAATGACAACTAGAGATCATAGTTTCTTATGCCATGCTTGATTAGCTATGAGTTATAATGGTTTACCTTGTGTGCCAACATGCCATTAAAATGGTTATGATGTGGTATGATAGGGTGGTATCCTCCTCTGAATGATATAAGTGACTTGACTTGCCACATGCTCACGCATGTAGTTGAAACAAAATCAGCATAGCCTTCATGATATTTATGTTCATGGTGGATTATATTCTACTCATGCTTGCATTCGGTGTTGATTAATTTTAATGCATGTTCATGACTGTTGTCGCTCTCTAGCTGGTCGCTTCCCAGTCTTTTGCTAGCCTTTACCTGTACTAAGTGGAATACTACTTGTGCATCCAAACTCCTTAAACCCCAAAGTTATTCCACATGAGTCCTGAGGGAGTCCTGCATTAGGGGGTCTCCGGACAGCCGGACTATATCCTTTGGCCGGACTGATGGACTATGAAGACACAAGATTGAAGACTTCGTCCCGTGTCCAGATGGGACTCTACTTGGTGTGGAAGGCAAGCTAGGCAATAAGGATATGCATATCTCCTCCTTTGTAACCGACCTTGTGTAACCCCAGCCCTCTCCGGTGTCTATATAAACCGGAGGGTTTTAGTCCATAGGACAACATACAATCATACCATAGGCTAGCTTTTAGGGTTTAGCCTCTCCGATCTCATGGTAGATCGACTCTTGTACTACTCATATTATCAAGAATAATCAAGCAGGACATAGGGTTTTACCTCCATCAAGAGGGCCCGAACCTGGGTAAAACATCGTGTCCCCTGCCTCCTGTTACCATCCGCCTTAGACACACAGTTCGGGACCCCCTACCCGAGATCCGCCGGTTTTGACACTGACATTGGTGCTTTCATTGAGAGTTCCTCTGTGTCGTCGCCGATTAGGCTTGATGGCTCCTTCGATCATTGATAGCGATGTAGTCCAGGGTGAGACTTTTCTCCCTGGACAGATCTTTGTATTCGGCGGCTTCGCACTGCGAGCCAACTCGATTGGCCATCTGGAGCAGATTGAGAGTTACGCCCCTGGCCACCAGGTCAGGTTTGGAAGCTTAAACTACACGGCCGATATCCGCAGAGACTTGATCTTCGATGGATTCGAGCCCCTGCTTAGTGCGCCACGCGGTCACGATGAGCATGATTTAGCTCTGCCATCAGACAGTGTCCAGGAGATCGCGCCGGCAACCGCTCCGACCCTCAATTCGGAACCAGTTGCGCCATCCATGGACGGGTGGATAGACCCCGCCACGGAGGTCGTATCCTCAGCGGTGATCGATCCGAATATCGACCTTACCCTTCATGAGAGCCGTGATGCCACACCACTGGATCCTTCCCCGGCCACGGACTCCAAACCGCCTGCGCCCGTGCCTATCGAATCCGACTAGGCGCCGATCATGGAGTTTACCTCCGCGGATATGTTTCAGCACTCGCCCTTCGGCGACATACTGAACTCATTAAGGTCTCTCTCCTTGTTAGGAGAGTCCTGGCTGAACTATGTCTGGCAGGATTGGGGTGCGGATGATGAAGAAATTCGCCGCCCACCCACCACCCACTTAGTAGCCACTGTCGACGATTTGACCGACATGCTCGACCTCGACTCCGAAGACATCGACGGTATGGACAACGATGCAGGACACGAATAGGAACCACTGCCCACAGGGCACTGGACGCCCACTTCATCATATGATGTATTCATGGTGGACACACCCAAAGAAAACGACGACAAGGAACGGAAGGATGCAACGAAGGGTTGTTCCCTCGAGAAGCAGTCAAAGCGGCGGCGTAAGTGCCGCTCCAAATCCCGCCTCAACAGAAACAGTGGTCATATAGACCCAGCGATAGAGCAGGGTGAACCATCGCCCGACCAGGGCAACACCGAGAATCAAACCGAACAACCCGACTCCATCGAAGATAACAGTCCAGACGACATCACACCGGACAGGCGCCCGGAGCAACAGAATGCCCATCAAAGGCTTGTTGCCACTGCGAGGAGTCTGAAAAAGCAGAAGCAAATGCTCAGGGCTGCGCAAGACACACTCAGAATCAGATGGAGTGAAGTACTCAACACTGCAGCGAAGTACGGCGGTAATCGCCACATCAAGAGCTACCCGAAGCGAAAGTTGCTACCTGAATTCGACGAGGAGGCCTTAGATCCCTCACAATTAGAAAACAAAATGGCCATCCGGTCGGATAGAAGACCTCGTGGCCAATATAGAGCGGCAAACGACACCGCACATAAGCCAGTATGCGATCCACGCGAGGGCTCGCATCAAAAGGACGAGGCAACCAGATCCATATACGGGCCATGCAAGCGCGCTCCAGTATGCAATACAACACAACAAACATCCGAACACCATGGTACACCCAAATACAGGGGTGCCGCACACCCCCTATGTTTCACCAATGAGGTGCTGGACCATGAATTTCCAGAGGGATTCAAACCCGTAAACATAGAGGCGTACGACGGAACAACAGACCCTGGGGTCTGGATTGAGGACCATATCCTCCATATCCACATGGCTCGAGGAGACGATCTCCATGCCATCAAGTACTTACTCCTCAAGCTCAAAGGGCCAGCTCGGCACTGGCTTAAAAGCCTCCCCGAAAACTCCATTGGAAGCTGGGAAGAGCTTGAAGACGCCTTTCGGGCAAATTTTCAAGGGACCTATGTCCGACCACCGGATGCAGACGATTTAAGTCATATAACTCAACGGCCCGGAGAGTCAGCCCGAAAGCTTTGGAACATGTTCCTCACTAAGAAGAACCAAATGGTCGACTGTCCGTACGCCGAAGCCTTAGCAGCTTTCAAGCACAGCGTTCGAGACAAATGGCTCGCCAGACACCTCGGCCAAGAAAAGCCGAGAACAATGGCAGCATTAACAAGCCTCATGACCCGCTTTTGCGCGGGCGAGGACAGCTGGTTAGCCCGATGCAGCACCAGTGACCCAAGTACATCCGAAGTCAGGGACGGAAACGGGAAATCACGACACAGCAAAAACAAGCGCCGGAATAAAGAAGACATCTCGAAGAGCACGGCGGTAAATGCCGGATTCAGAAGCTCTTGGCCAGGTCAGTAAAAGCCGCCCTCCAAAGGCAACAGAGACGAACTGTCCAGCCTAAACAAGATTCTGGACCAAATATGTCAGATCCATAGTACCCCCGACAAACCTGCAAATCATACCCATAGAGAATGTTGGGTCTTCAAGCAGTCTGGCAAGCTCAACGCCGAACATAAGGGGCAGGATACACCAAGCGAAGACGAGGACGAGCCTCGCAAGCAAAGCATTGGGGAACAGAAGAAATTCCCACTAGAAGTCAAAACAGTCAATGTGTTACACGTAATAAAGGGGAGAAACAAAGCGGCACTCCCAGAGACACATGCCCCAGGGCCTATCACCGCGGAGTTCTGCCACTGGTTGTCCAAACCGATCACTTTTGACCATCGGGATTACTCAGCAAGTGTCCGGCATGCAGGATGGGCTGCCTTGGTATTAGACGCAATAATTGACGGATACCACTTCACACGAGTTCTGATGGACGGCGGCAGCAGTTTAAACCTGATATATCAGGACACACTACGCAACATGGGGATAGACCCAGCAAAAATTAGCCATAGCAACACTACCTTTAAAGGAGTAACGCCAGGCCCAGAAGCCCGTTGCACGGGCTCCCTGCTACTAGAGATTATATTCGGTTTCCTCAATAACTTCCACAGCAAAAATTTAACCTTCCACATCGCTCCGTTCCAAAGTAGCTATCAAGCACTACTCGGACGTGAAGCTTTCGCTCGCTTTAACACAATACCGCATTACGCTTCCCTCATGCTTAAGATGCCCGGTCCATGCGGCATCATTATAGTAAATGGAAATATTGAGCGCTCCTTACGCGCGGAAGACCGTGCGCCTGCCTCGGCAGCCGCACACTAAACGGACTCACTAACTAAAGCATCTGACAGGTCGTTAAGACCATGGACACGGTTGGACGAGTCCGGTACAACTATATGTAATTGATACAGGTTTGATGACCATACCCCTATTACAATACAAGGGGCTCAACGCGCGTGCACAAGTGGCAATCAGGCTCAACTTTACTCATTTTGAACTATATATTGTTTATTTAGTATAACTTACCTTTTGCACGACAACTTTTCAATTAAGTTCCTCTCTGTCACTGTCAAAACCGGCAGATCTCGGGTAGGTGGTCCCGAACTGTGCGTCTAAGGCGGATGGTAACAGGAGGCAGGGGACATGATGTTTTACCCAGGTTCGTGCCCTCTTGATGGAGGTAAAACCCTACGTCCTGGTTGATTTATTCTTGATGATATGTGTATTACAAGAGTTGATCTACCACGAGATCGGAGAGGCTAAACCCTAGAAGCTAGCCTATGGTATGATTGTATGTTGTCCTACGGACTAAAACCCTCCGGTTTATATAGACACCGGAAAGGGCTAGGGTTACCCAAGGTCGGTTACAAAGGAGGAGATATACATATCCGTATTGCCTAGCTTGCCTTCCACGCCAAGTAGAGTCCCATCCGGACACGAGACGAAGTCTTCAACCTTGTATCTTCATAGTCTAACAGTCCGGCCAAAGGATATAGTCCGGCTGTCCGGAGACCCCCTAATCCAGGACTCCCTCAATAGCCCCTGAACCAGGCTTCAATGATGATGAGTCCGCGCGCAGTATTGTCTTCGGCATTGCAAGGCGGGTTCCTCCTCCGAATACACCACGGAAAAATTTGAATCCAAGGATAGTGTCCGACCCTGCAAAATAAGTTCCACATTCCACCATAGAGAGAGAATAATACTTCCGCAAATCTAATCCACTGACTTCTTTTGGCAACATGACGTTATGCCATGGCTCGGCGATTATTCGAATCGCTTTTCTTTAACTAGCCCCGCACATAACGCGAGGCAGTTTCTTGACACGTCTTGTCAAAGCAGAGATCATGTTCCCCTTATTACGGGATTCACATCAATACGGGTGTGGGTAACCCAACAGTGCCATCGATTATGGCACTTGGGGGATAAGCGAGTTTTACCAGGCTAGTGGGGGCGCATAGTTTCGGTCACCCATATAAAGGGATAAGGATTCACCTTTTCATCCACGCCTTCTTCCTCCTTTGCTCATCCATTTTCGCACACTCGAGCTCCAGCGCCCAAGTCCGCACTTCCCACCTCAACCTTCTCCAACCATGTTCGGAGCGGGAGGCAGGTGGATGGTCTCCTCCGTCACGGAGGGACACATCAAGAAGCCGAGGAGAGCCGGATACCTGCCCGACGACATCGCGCACCGGCTCCCAGATGAAGGGCAGCTCATCCCCACCCCCAGGCCCCATGAGAGGGTAGTGTTCCTTACCCATTTCCTCAGTGGACTGGGATTCCCTCTCCACCCATTCGTCCGGGGGCTCATGTTCTACTATGGCCTGGATTTCCACGATCTGGCCCCGAACTTCACCCTCAACATCTCGGTGTTTATCGTCGTGTGCGAGGCCTTCCTCCGCATCAAGCCCCACTTCGGCTTATGGCTGAAGACCTTCAATGTCAAGCCAAAGGTAGTGAGCGGCCGCCAGGCAGAGTGCGGAGGCGCCATGGTGGGCAAGATGCCCAACGTCACATGGCTCGAGGGCTCCTTCGTGGAGACCATAAATGGGTGGCAATCGGGGTGGTTCTACATCACCGAGCCGCGCGACCCTAAATGGGCAGCGACCCCCGAGTTCCGATCTGGCATCCCCATGTGGCTCACCTCCTGGCAAGAGAAGGGCCTGTCCTGGGGTAGTTCGAGAGAGCTGACCGGACTCCAAACATGTATCCAAAACATGGTGAGCAAGAAGCTCACACTCGTCAATGTAGTCCAGGTCATGCTCATCTGCCGGATCCTCCTGTGTCAACAACGGGCTTTCCACTTGTGGGAGTTCGACCCGGCCCAACACCAAACTCTGAACAGGCTCTTCGACACAACACACGAGGATGCCTGGAAGGTGCTATTCAAGGGTGCCGAGGTTCCCCCTCCCACTATCGAGGATCGCGGATTCAGCGTGAAGCGCCAAGCCAGTGCGGTAAGCTGTTTTACCTCTTAGAAGATACTCGTTTTTCATAGTTTGACTCTATGCGGGATCTAAGCTCCCGTACCTTTGACAGGACTGGCAGGAGACGGCCGGACAGATTGACTGTCCGGCTCCTTTGCCCGAAGGCCCAATAGACACTCTCCTAACGAAGATGCTGACTCCGGCTCCTTACAAGGTGCCGGAGAAGACCAAGAAGGCCAAGGGAACCCAAAAGAGTTCCCGTCGCTAGGTGGTATCAGACTCATCGTCCGGTAACTCCGCGACGCACTCCTCCCCCGAAGACGAGGAGGAAGATGAAGATGCTCCCCCTCCAGCCGAGGGAGACAAGAAAAGGAAGGCCTCCCCAACTAGGGAGGCCAAAGGGTCCAAGAAGGGAAGGAGTCTCCTTCCGGACTACTCCAACACCGCCGCCGTAGGCGAAGACGAGTGGCTGCTTAGGGACAAGCCCTTGGCGAAGTCGTAAGTATTCGGATGCCAGAGCAACTCATAGCATACCTTTGTGGCACTGCCTTTCCTAACACCGAATTATGACTATGCAAACCACCACGAGCCCGTACCGACGTATCGTCGGACAGCTCCCTTGGCTCGTCGGATATGGATAGCGATCCACTTCCGACCGCCACCTCCCTTGGCCCTACGGACAATGCCGAGGTATTGTCTCAAGAGGCACCAGGTCGAGGGGAGACAGTCCTGGAGGCGCCTCAAGGCGACCTTCCGGACTCCGGGAGCAGAGGGAGCAAGGCTCTCGAGGGCTCTGAGTTCGGCCCTCAGTCGAACACCGCGCCGGAACCCCCAGCGGTTCCGGACTCGGGCAGGTGGCCTCCTTCCAAAAGGGTCAAGGCGCCTGTGCCGGTGACCTCTGTCCATCCAGAGGCACCGGACAATCTGCTGGGAGCGCTTCACAGCGCTACCATCGACGAAGAGCACCACACTATTATGAGTGCGGTGGTCCAGAAGGTTCAGTCCACCAAGAGCGGACTGACTGAAGCCTGTGCCAACCTTCTAACAGGCTTTGAGGTAAGTGTTTGTAATATAGGAGAAATATTACCGCATAGACAGTAGCCCCTGATGCTCTGTTCGGTGTTCACAAAGAAAAGCCGAACAGAGGATCAAACAATATCGCAGGAGTCTAATATAAGTATGTCAATATGCGTATGCAGGCTTCGCTGCTGGCCTCTGCCGCACTAACTGCGGAGGTAGCCGCACTGAAGAAGGACCTTAAAGGGTCCAAGGACGAGCTCGGCCTTGCTAAGAGGCAGCTCGAGGAGAACAAAGGTAAGTAATACCTAGTCTATATATATATAAGATGCGATTGCAAAATGACAGGATCATCATGAATTTGCCAGGGGCCACGACCGAAGTGGCAGCCCTGAAGCAAGCGCTGTCCGAGGCCGAAAACAAAGCGGCCCGGGAGCGCGCCGAGCGGGAAAAACAAGAGGCATGGGTGGGCAAGGTGCAGCAAGAGCTCCAAGCTCTCGTGACGAAGCACGAGGCGTTGGAGCTTGACTCGAAGACGCGAGAGTCCGAGCTTGCCGCGGCCCTTGAGAGCGCAAAGAATGCCAAGGCCGAAGCCCAAAAGGCCCTCCAGGAGATTGATGCGATGAAGAAGATAGCGGCGGGTAAGGAATTCTATATGCAAAGCAAGCATGTGAAAGTAAATTACTTGTTACTTACCCGGATACGGAGCTCTGCAGAGCATTCACAGATTTGCCCCGCAGCGTGTCGGATGCCGCACAGTTTTACTAGGCCGAGGAGGGAAGCTCAACGAAGAAGCTGTTCTGGTCTCAGTATACTGGGACCGAACACCCGATGCCTTTAAGCGACCAGCTGAAGCGACTGGTCGAGCTGCACAAGGTGGCTGAATAGGCCATGAAGGGCTTTATAGTCCGGCTGTGGCGTGGCGACGCCCTTCCGAACAGCTACTTCGGCCTGGTGAGGCGGCTTGTGGATGCCTGCCCACGACTGGAAGTCATCAAGTGGTCCGTCTGCATCGAAGGTGCATGCCAGGCTTTTGCCCATGTGAAGGTGCAATGGGCCAGGCTAGATGCCGTGAAGCTGATCAAGGAAGGGCCGCCGGAGGGCAAGGAGCATCACCACCCCAAGATGTACTATGAGGGTGTCCTAAAGGGTGCCCGTCTCGTAGCGGACGAGTGTACCAAAGATACAATATTCGAGTAAAGTCGCTCGTGTAATCCTGTATTTATGAAAACTTGTTCATATGCGCTATGCAACGCTTGTTTGAATTTAAAATATTACATTCTGTTCGGCCGTTTATCAAATCTGAGAGATGGCTAGTCGTCGGCTTCTGCCCTCATGCCACGAGTGCTGGGGTGTTCGGGATAAACCTGAGCACTCTTGTTCCCATTTTTGGGTCCTTCGAGGGAGGTGCTCAGCACAACGAACAAGGCAATCGGACTATAATGCGTTATCACTCTCACTTAGCCATAGAATTCTATAATTTTAAATTTCGGCGAAGCCCCTAGTATTCGGAAGGCCGAATCTGGGGCGCGATACACGCCTTAAGCCAGACAGGGCCGACTCCTCGCTCTAAGCGGCATAAGTCTTTAAGTACTCGAAAACCTCTCGAACAGCGACCAGTCTCTCGCCTTATCATGACAGTCAGTTTTAGCTTTCTCTACTGAGGTGCTTAGCCCAACAGAACCGAAGCACAATCGCAGTAGTTCTCCCAGTGCTACCTTAGCCGATATAGCGGAACGTAAGGTACCAAAACATGGGAGCCAGGCAAACTCAACTATTGACCCAAGACATGATTCAGAGCTGATGCATATAATGCTATAAGTTCAGGGTGTCGCACTGTTGAAAGTGTACGGACTTCTCACGCCGTATTATGGGGTATGCTTAGCCCCTAGCGTATTGGCCGTACCAGAGTGTACGGGTGCTGGATGCCACGAATAAAGAAGAAAGCAATAATAGTCTTAATGCTATGCATTGTTTATCAAAAAGGTGCGTTAAAGCAGAATGATACAAGTAGTGCAATAAGAAAAAAGTAGGACTGTTTGACATGTCCCTTCCAAGGGCAAGCTGAGGAATAATATTAAAGCAAATATCTCACTCGTTATCGTAATCCACCTGGGAGTTCCGTGGTGTGACGTAGCTTTCTGCCTCCTTGGTTGCTGCATCAAGTGTTCGGCAATCATACTGCTGGACAGGGTTTCCAGAGATTAAAGTCCCGAAAGATAAAAGTACCAAAGCGGGAAGCCCCTAGTGCGGTTTAAGCCGCGTCTTGGAGCGCGCCGCAGTCATGCCCCCTCCCCGCCTGTGCCCATGGTATTTTTAATGCATAATTATGTACGCGTGGCACGGATTTTGCCATTTGGCTGGGACCAGGGTGGGGGCCGCATTGCTATGCGAGCTCGGAATGTGCCAGGCGGTCCTGTTGCCGATTACTCCGGGCGCGCTTGAAGGTGTCTGGGGTCCTTAAAACTCCGAACTAGTGGATTGCCTTAAGAGGCTGCTTTGCGCTTCCGTTGCGAGGGCCGCAGTGTGCTCCTCCATTCAGAGAGAGCGCTCTGTGTTTCCATTAACTGTAATGACCCCCCGAGGTCCTGGCATCTTGAGCTTGAGGTATGCATAATGCGGTACCGCATTGAATCTCGCAAATGCGGTTTGCCCGAGCAGTGCATGATAACCACTGTGGAATGGGACTATATCAAAGATTAACTCTTTGCTTCGGAAGTTATTCAGGGATCCGAAGACCACTTCCAGTGTGACTGAGCCTATGCAATGGGCCTCTACACCTGGTATGACGCCTTTAAAGGTCGTTTTTGTGGGTTTGATCCTTGAGGGGTCTATACCCATTTTGCGCACCGTGTCCTGATAAAGCAGGTTCAGGCTGCTGTCGCCATCCATAAGGACTCGAGTGAGGTGAAATCCGTCAATGATTGGGTCTAAAACTAGTGCGGCGAACCCGCCATGACGGATACTAGTGGGGTTGTCCCTGCGATCGAAGGTGATCGGACAGGAGGACCATGGGTTGAACTTTGGGGTGACTGGCTCCAACGCATACACGTCCCTGAGCGCACGCTTTTGCTCCCTCTTGGGGATGTGGGTTGCGTATATCATGTTCACCGTCCGCACTTGTGGGGGGAACCTCTTCTGTCCTCTGGTATTCGGCTGCCGGGCTCCTCCTCGTCATCGCTATGCGGCCCCTTATCTTTGTTTTCGGCAATTAACTTGCTGGCCTGCTTGAACACCCAACAATCCCTGTTGGTGTGGTTGGCTGGTTGTCGGGGGTGCCGTGTATTTGACACGAGCGATTGAGTATACGGTCCAAACTGGACGGGCCCGGAGTGCTTCTTTTGAATGGTTTTTCCGCTGACCGGGTTTAGAGCCTTTGAATCCGGCATTGACCGCCGTATCCTCGGTATTATCGCTGCTAATGTGGCACTTATGTTTGTTATGACGTGACCTGCTATTGCCGTCCTTGGTATCCGAAGTACCATGGTTCTTTGATATGTTATTACTGGGAGCCAGCCAGCTGTCTTCTCCCGCACAAAAGCGGGTCATGAGTGTCGTGAGGGCTGCCATAGATTTCGGCTTTTCCTGACCAAGGTGCCGGGCTAGCCACTCTTCGCGGATGTTGTGCTTGAAAGCTGCCAGGGCCTCTGCATCCAGACAGTCGACGATTTGATTTTTCTTTGTTAGGAACCGTGTCCAGAATTGTCTGGCCGATTCCTCTAGCTGCTGAATTATGTGGCTCAAGTCATCGGCATCTGGTGGTCGCACATAAGTGCCCTGAAAGTTGTCGAGGAATGTGGCTTCCAGATCTTCCCAACAGCCAATGGACCCTGCTAGCAAGCTATTGAGCCAATGCCGAGATGGTCCTTTGAGTTTGAGTGGGAGGTATTTAATGGCGTGTAGATCATCACCGCGTGCCATGTGGATATGCAGGAGGAAATCCTCGATCCATACCGCAAGATCTGTTGTGCCGTCGTATGATTCTACATTTACGGGTTTAAAACCCTCTGGGATTTGATGATCCATTACTTCGTATGTGAAGCATAAGGGGTGTGCGGCGCCTCTGTATTGGGCAATGTCGCGACACAGCTCCAATGAGTCTTGTCCGCTGTGCTCAGCCCGGCCGGATTTACTTTTACTGTATCCAGTGTGACGATTATCATCTCACTTAGTGGCGCGCCCTCGTAATCTGTAGATCGATCTTGCATGTTTTGCTTTGTCCTCCAATACGTCTCGCAGGTGTGGCATATTTCCCCATGCCTTTTTATTTGAATGGCATCGGGGTGCGGGCTGAGATTTTGGCTGGAATGCCTCTCTGTCGCGGCCACGGGGTGGCCGATCAGCCGCGTCATACGCTTCTTCCTCCAGTCGGGGTAGCAACCTGCATTTTGGGTTACTCTTGGAGGGGCGTTCGAGTTTATATTCCTCGGCCGCCAGGACTTTAGTCCATCTGTCAGCTAGCAGATCTTGATCAGCTTGAAGCTGCTGCTGCTTTTTCTTAAGGCTATTTGCCGTGGCTATAAGCCGGCGCTTGAAGCGCTCTTGTTCGACGGGATCCTCTGGCACGATGAATTCGTCATCGTCGAGGCTTGCCTCGTCTTCGGAGGGAGGCGTGTAATTATCATCCTCCTTGTCTGCCGCTCTCTCGGGAGGGCTGGCCTCTCCATCCTCCTGCCCTAAATCGTGCTGGAGGGGATTATTGCCATCTTTGGCACTATCCGGAGTGCTATTATCTCCTGTGCCGGTATCACCACTTTTGCTTTGGCGGGACTTAGAGCGGCGCCGTTGACATCGGCGCTTGGGTTGCTTCTTGGAGGGGTCATCCTCCGTTGTCTCGTCGCCATTGCCTTCTTTGGGTGTGTCCACCATGTATATATCGTATGATGAGGTGGCTGTCCAGTGCCCTGTGGGCAGTGGTTCCTCTTCGTCTCCCGCATCGTAGTCCATACCGTCGATGTCTTCGGAGCCGAAGTCAAGAATGTCGGTTAAGTCGTCGACAGTGGCTACTAAGTGGGTGGTGGGTGGGCGTCGAATTTCTTTGTCGTCCGCATCCCAATCCTGTCGGTCATAGTTCGGCCAGGATCCTCCTGACAAGGAGAGAGACCTTAATGAGTTCAGTATGTCACCAAAGGGCGAGTGCTGAAAAATATCCACGGCGGTAAACTCCATGATCGGCGCCCAATCGGATTCGCTAGGAACGGGCGCAGGCGGTTCGGAGTCCGTGGCCGAAGAAGGATCCGGCAGTTTGACAACACAGCTCTCGTGCAGGGTAAGGTCGATATTTGGCTCGATCGCCACTGAGGATAAGGCCTCCATGGTGGGGTCCATCCACCCATCCATGGACGGCGCAACTGGCTCCGAATTGAGGGTCGGAGCGGCTGCCGGTGCGACCTCTTGAACACTGTCCAATGGTAGAGCTAAATCGTACTCATCGTGACCATGTGAAGCACAAGGCAGGGGCTCGAATCCGTCAAAGATCAAGTCTCCGCGGATATCAGCCATGTAGTTTAAGCTTCCAAACCTGACCTGGTGGCCAGGGGCGTAACTTTCGATCTGCTCCAGATGGCCAAGCGAGTTGGCCCGCAGTGTGAAGCCGCCGAACACAAAGATCTATCCGGGGAGAAAAGTCTCACCCTGGACTGCATCGCTATCGATGATCGTAGGAGCCATCAAGCCTAACGGCGACGACACAGAGGAACTCTCAATGAAAGCACCAATGTCGGTGTCAAAACCGGCGGATCTCGGGTAGGAGGTCCCGAACTGTGCGTCTAAGGCGGATGGTAACAGGAGGTAGGGGACACGATGTTTTACCCAGGTTCGGGCCCTCTTGATGGAGGTCAAACCCTACGTCCTGCTTGATTTATTCTTGATGATATGGGTATTACAAGAGTTGATCTACCACGAGATCAGAGAGGCTAAACCCTAGAAGCTAGCCTATGGTATGATTGTATGTTGTCCTACGGACTAAAACCCTCCGGTTTATATAGACACCGGAAAGGGCTAGGGTTACCCAAGGTCGGTTACAAAGGAGGAGATATACATATCCGTATTGCCTAGCTTGACTTCCACGCCAAGTAGAGTCCCATCCGGACACGAGACGAAGTCTTCAATCTTGTATCTTCATAGTCTAATAGTCCGGCCAAAGGATATAGTCCGGCTGTCCGGAGACCCCCTAATCCAGGGCTCACTCACTCTCTTTTTTAGATGACCATCGTGCTACACCCGTCCAGAATACGTCACAACGGAGACACAGGCACAGACGTGCAACAGGGACCCATTTGAAGGATTCTTTTTAGATTAAGACCCTGCGTAAACCTTTTTTACTGTCTCTTGTTGATACACATCCCTTAGATTATCAGTACAATTGAGAAGGATGCTGACGTATTGGCATGTGGCCATGTCAGAATATTGCATGTACCTGGACACCAGGGGCTTATTACAAAGGGCACTGTTTAGGCCCGGTTTACACCATAAAGACCGAATACCTTAGGGAGTGTTCGGTGTCGCGAGTTTGGCCTTATATGCATCAACTCCGAATCATGTCTTTGGTCAAATGTTGGGTTTGCCCGGCTCCTGTGTTTTGCTGCCTTACGTTCCGCTCTATCGGCTAAGGCGGCACCAGGAGAACTACTGCGATTGTGCCCTGGTTCATCCGGACAAGCACCTCAGTAGAGAAAGCCGAAAACTAACTGTCATGATATAGCGTGAGACTGGTCAACCACTCGATGACCTATCAGAATCTTCTGGATTCCTCCGCCTTAACGAAGGGCCGTTTCCCGGCCAGGCATGTACGCACCCCGAATTCGGATGAGTGCGGAGCCACCAGGGGCTATATAGTAGCCCCACTATCAAACTCCTCTGGCTAAGTGAAAGTGTTAAATCATTATAGTCCGGTTGCCTAGTTCGCTGCGCTATCACCTCCTTAATGGACCAAGACGTTGGGTCAAGTGTGAACATGCGTCTTCTGCGAGCACCCCCGCATTATATGCGTGGGGGCTGAAGCCGACGACTGCAATCTTTCAGGTTATATACATATATATATATAAACGGCCGCACAGGAGGCATCATAATACTTTCGGGCAAAAGTATAAATACATCCTTGATAAACTTAATAAAACATTGCTTTTACAATGGGAATACATGTCATTCAAATATAATATTCTTCGAGCACTGGGCCTCTATCGAACGAGCGCCTTCAAGAACTTCTTCAAAATAGTGCTCGGCAGCCACTCGGCCTATGGCCGAACCCTGTACCGCGACAGTGGTGGCATCCATCTCCAGCCAGTATGTTTTCACATGGGCAAGGGCCATCTGCGAGGCTTCTATGCATGCCGACCTATTCATCGCATTAATGCGCGGCACCGCACCAAGGAACTGCTGCACCAAACTAAAATAGTAGTTCGGCTTTGGCCTTTCCGGCCACAGATGATCCACAATAGACCTCATGGCGAGTCCGGACAATCTATTCAGCTCGGCCCATTCGGCAAGCCGATCAGTCAATGGAAGCGGACGCTCTGGAACATTAAATTGTGACCAGAATAGCTTGTCCACTTCACGATCTGTTTGATCTCGGAAGTATTCGGCCGCATCGACAGCACTCGCCGCCAAGTCCAGATATGCGTCCACCGAACTCCACAGCCGGTCCAGAGGGGCATACTGAGGATCTCCAAACTTCCTCTGCAGCATGAAGGGTTTCCCAGCCGCGATATCCCTGGCTTGACGCAGCTCCTCCTTCTTCGCTCTCATCGCAGAGCGGGTGTCTTTGGTCGCCATCGTAGCCTTTTCCAGGTCCGTCGCCTTCGCCTGATTTTCCTCTTCAAGAAGCTGGCAACAGTCGGCAGTGTCTTTTAACTTTACAGCCATCTTGGCCATTTTCTCTTTGCTCTCGCAATGCGCGGCCTTTTCGGCTCTTAACTCTTCGGCCGCCTTTAAAGCGGCCGCATTACTACTCCTTGTTTGCTCCTTGGCTCGGGTAAGCTCCGCCCGAAGGGTCTCCACGGTGGCAGCTCCATCTGCAGTCACAACATATTAAAGATAATGGCATCATGCTGCTCTTATTATGTGACGATCACCAGAAAAATCACTCACCCTGTGCCTCGTCAAGCCGCTTGTTGACAAGCACAATGTAGGCATCTGCCGCATCCAGTTGCCGCTTTAGTCCGGCAAACCCATCAGTCTGGCTAACCATCGGAGCTTCAACCACTTGCACATAAAGGCGGTCTAGTTATTACCTGGGACTATGGTCCTCTATTTGCCGCCGTTCTCGACGACAACCAGAGTCTCAGGGGCTACTATCCGCACGGGGCACACCTAAATATGTGCGGTACTGTCAAAAATGTTTATCATTTCACGTACCTCAAAACCCGTCATTAGACTCATAAAGGCTTCATGCAACCCGCTTTTGGCAGACGAAATCCTTTCAATTGCCGTACCCATCAACACACGATGCTCTTCTGAGATTGTCGCTCGCTCTAGCAGATCCTTCAGTACGTCCGACCGCATACCAGATGGTGCCGGACTCTTTTGATTGCTCTCTTCAAGAGCCGGATACTGGGACTTCGGGTGGCCATAGGATTACCTTCTGGCCTTGCCGGATCAGGAGAAACCCTCCGTGACGACACTTCGAGGTCGCCCGCTTCTTGAGCTAGGGAGTCCGCGGGAGGCGTTTCGCTCTCCATCATCTCCGGAAGAAGATCCCCTAAAGACGAGCTCTGCTGAGAAGGGCTAAGATCCAAACTGCAAGATAAATGCTTCGGTTATTTTCCTCAGAAGTAAGGTAGGATATCTTCACTATTAAGTACTTTTTGATTACTTACAACTCGTTAGAGGGCTGATCCCCGCGCGGGCATTGTGCGGCAAGAGCACCCTCCGAGGCAGGACCCTCTGGTGGAGATTACTTCTCCCGTTTGGAAACCTTGGTTTCTGGATCTTCAGAGGTAGTCCTCTTCCTTCCCCGGGGCGAGAGAATGTCAGATTCTTCCCCTGGGTTATCCTCCCTCACGGAGACGCTCATTCCCTCGGTTAGAATAGGTAGCGGTGGAGTCCCGCTTCCACCCTCTTTATTCCCCCCTTCATCTTCCTTTGAGGGCACCAGGCAAGGTGCTGGCTCGAGCATCTTTTCCAGCACCGGATTGTCCAAGCCTTTAGGAAGGGGGGCCGAACACAGGATCATCTTCGCCTTTGTTATCCAGTCCTGGTCAAAGAGCGATTCTTCAGAATGATGTCATGATAAATAAAAAGGACAGTGTGTTCGGCCATGGGATTACTTACTTGGGCCGCGGTGTGGTTGCTGCTCAGGCCCACGTCCTCGGTAGTGTCCGGACACTCTATTTGAGGTCCGAAGAACGATTTGTACATCTCCTCGTGCGTCGGGCCAAGGAAATTCTGAATAGTGCATGGTCCTTCCAGGTTGAATTCCCACATGCGGAGGGGCCAACGTTTGCAAGGCTGGTCTCGACGAACCAACATGACTTGCATTACCATAACCATACTGAAATCTCCCTCGAAGAGATCTCGGATGCGGCTCTGCAGTATGGGCACGTCCTTGGCTGGACCCCAGCTTAGCCCCCTGCTGATCCATGACATCAGTTGTGGTGGAGGGCCCGAGCGAAAGGTGGGGGCGGCTGCCCACTTGGCACTTCGGGGAGATGTGACGTGGAACCACTCCCGTTGCCATAATCCGGACACCTATGGAAAGGAGCCCTTCGGCCATGGAGCGTGAGCAATTTTGCTTATTAGAGCACCTCCGCACGCTGCATACTGCCCCTCGACCATCTTTGGCTTCACATCAAAGGTCTTGAGCCACAGGCCGAAGTGAGGGGTAATGCGGAGGAAGGCCTCACAAACGACAATAAATGATGAGATGTGAAGGAGGGAATCCGGGGCTAGGTCATGAAAATCCAGCCCGTAATAGAACATAAGACCCCTAACAAAGGGATCCAGAGTGAGGCCTAGTCCTCGGAGGAAGTGGGAGACGAACACAACGCTCTTGTTGGGTTCGGGAGTAGGGATGACTTGCCCTCGGGCGGGCAGCCTATGCGAGATTTCGGCTGTCAGGTATCTGGCCTCCCTCAACTTCTTGATATCCTCCTCCGTGACGGAGGAAGGCATCCACCGGCCTTGAAGGCTGGATCCGGACATGATTGAAGGTCCGAAGCACCTGACCTGGGCTTTGGGTGTTAGAACTCGAGGCGGGGGAAGGATTCAATTGAGCACGCGAGGGAAAAAAGTAAAAGTCTTGTCCCTTTATAAACAGAGTGAATATCAAGCGTCCTCCTCGTGGCCATTTGGGACTTGCCTAAAATCTAGGAGTCCTAGGCACGGTTGGGTTACCCACGTCCGTATTAATGAGAATCCCGTAATAAGGGGAACACGATCTCTGCTTTGACAAGACGTGTCAAGAAACCGCCTCGCGTTATGTGCGGGGCTGGTTAAGGAAAAACGGTTCGAATAATTACCGGGCTATGGCATGATGTCATGCTGCCAAAAGCCCAAAACGTGTCAGCAGATTGGATTTGTGGAAATATTATTCTCTCTACGGTGGTATGTGGAACTTATTTTGATGGGTCGGACACTATCCTGGTATTCAAACTCTTCTGTGGTGTATTCGGAGGAGGAACCCGCCTTGCAATGCCGAAGACAACACTGCACGCCGGACTCATCGTCATTGAAGCCTAGTTCAGGGGCTACTGAGGGAGTCTTAGATTAGGGGGTCTCCGGATAGCCGAACTATATCCTTTGGCCGGACTGATGGACTATGAAGACACAAGATTGAAGACTTCGTCCCGTGTCTGGATGGGACTCTACTTGGCGTGGAAGGCAAGCTAGGCAATACAGATATGCATATCTCCTCCTTTGTAACTGACCTTGTGTAACCCTAGACCTCTCCAGTGTCTATATAAACCGGAGGGTTTTAGTCCGTAGGACAACATACAATCATACCATAGGCTAGCTTCTAGGGTTTAGCCTCTCCGATCTCGTGGTAGATCGACTCTTGTACTACTCATATTATCAAGAATAATCAAGCAGGACGTAGGGTTTTACCTCCATCAAGAGGGCCCAAACCTGGGTAAAACATCGTGTCCCCTGCCTCCTGTTACCATCCGCCTTAGACGCACAGTTCGGGACCCCCTACCCGAGATCCGCCAGTTTTGACACCGACAAGTCCACTATACCTACCTATATACGGTATCTACCTGCCGTTCCAAGTAAATTTGTATGTGCCAAACTCTAAACCTTCAAATAAATATCCTGTTTTGTATGCTCGAATAGCTCATGTATCAACTAGGGCTGCCTGTATCTTCCATGTTAGGCGGGTTATTCTCAAGAGGAGTGGACTCTGCTCCTCACTCACGAGATAAATGGCTGGTCACCGGGATGCCCAGTCCCATGCTTTATGCAAACTAAATCAAAATAATTGCAAACAAAACTCCCCCGGGACTCTTGTTAGTTGGAGGCACTCGTTGTTTCGAGCAAGCCATGGACTGATGCTTGTTGGTGGAAGGGGGAGTATAAACTTTACCATTCTGTTTGGGAACCGCCTATAATGTGTGTAGCATGGAGATATTGCCATCTCTTGGTTGTTATGTTGACAATGAAAGTATACCGCTCAAAATATTATTCACCTCTGTTTCAAAACCGAGCTCTGGCACCTCTACAAATCCCTGCTTCCCTCTGCGAAGGGCCTATCTATTTACTTTTATGTTGAGTAATCATCCTCTTATTAAAAAGCACCAGTTGGAGAGCACCGCTGTCATTTGCATTCATTACTGTTAGTTTACATTCAGTATGACTTGACTGGATCTCTTTTACCATGAATTACAATGTCTAGTCGGTCCTTGGTCTTTAAAGGTGCTCTGCATTTATGTTTTGCGGTCTCAGAAAGGGCTAGCGAGATACCATCTTGTTATATCATATTATGATTGTTTTGAGAAAGTGTTGTCGTCCGAGATTTATTATTATGGCTCGCTAGTTGATTATGCTATTGATATGAGTAAACTTGAGATCTATGCGTTATTGTGAATGTGGTTAGTTATAATCTTTGCTGAAAACTTGAATGCTAGCTTTACATATTTACAACAACAAGAGCAAACAGAGTTTGTAAAAGTTTTTCTTTATCACTTTCAGTTTGTCAACTGAATTGCTTGAGGACAAGCAAATGTTTAAGCTTGGGGGAGTTGATACGTCTCCAACGTATCTACTTTTCCAAACACTTTTGCCCTTGTTTTGGACTCTAACTTGCATGATTTGAATGGAACTAACCTGGACTGACGCTGTTTTCAGCAGAAATACCATGGTGTTATTTATGCGCAGGAGCAAACGTTCTCGGAATGACCTGAAACTTCACGGAGCAACTTTTCAGAAAACATGAAAAATACCTGCAAAAGATGAAGGCCAGGGGGCCCACCACCTGCCCACGAGGGTGGGGGGTGCGCCCCCTACCTCATGGGCCCCTTGTTGCCTCGCTGATTCGAACTCCATATATTGTGTTTCGGGGAGAAAAAAATCAAAGAGAAGAAATCATCACGTTTTACGATACGGAGCTGCCGCCAAGCCCTAAAACCTCTCAGGAGGGCTGGTCTGGAGTCCGTTCGGGGCTCCGGAGAGGGGAATCTGTCGCCATCGTCATCATCAACCATCCTCCGTCACCAATTTCATGATGCTCACCGCTGTGCTTGAGTAATTTCATCGTAGGCTTGCTGGACGGTGATGGGTTGGATGAGATCTATCATGTAATCGAGTTAGTTTTGTTAGGGTTTGATCCCTAGTATCCACTATGTTCTGAAATTGATGTTGCTATGACTTTGCTATGCTTAATGCTTGTCACTAGGGCCCGAGTGCCATGATTTCAGATCTGAACCTATTATGTTTTCATCAATATATGAGTGTTCTTGATCCTATCTTGCAAGTCTATAGTTACCTATTAAGTGTTATGATCCGTTAACCCCGAAGTGACAAGAATCGGGATACTTACCGGTGATGACTGTAGTTTGAGGAGTTCATGTATTCACTATGTGTTAATGCTTTGTTCCGGTTCTCTATTAAAAGGAGGCCTTAATATCCCTTAGTTTCCGTAAGGACCCCGCTGCCATGGGAGGGGAGGACAAAAGATGTCATGCAAGTTCTTTTCCATAAGCACGTATGACTATGTTCGGAATACATGCCTACATTATATCAATGAACTAGAGCTAGTTCTGTGTCAGCCTAGGTTATGACTGTTACATGATGAACCGCATCTGGCATAATTCTCCATCACTGATCCATTTTGTCGATGTCAAAACCGGCGGATCTCGGGTAGGGGGTCCCGAGCTGTGCGTCTAGGCCGGATGGTAACAAGAGGCAGGGGACACAATGTTTTACCCAGGTTCAGGCCCTCTTGATGGAGGTAAAACCCTACGTCATGCTTGATTAATATTGATGATATGGGTAGTACAAGAGTAGATCTACCACGAGATCGGAGAGGCTAAACCCTAGAAGCTAGCCTATGGTATGATTAATGTTCCTCCTGTGGACTAAAACCCTCCGGTTTATATAGACACCGGAGAGGGCTAGGGCTACACAGAGTCGGTTACAATGGGAGGAGATCTACATATCCGTATTGCCAAGCTTGCCTTCCACGCCAAGGAAAGTCCCATCAGGACACGGGACGAAGTCTTCAATCTTGTATCTTCATAGTCCAAGAGTCCGGCCAAAGGTTATAGTCCGGCTATCCAGACACCCCCTAATCCAGGACTCCCTCAGTAGCCCCTGAACTAGGCTTCAATGACGATGAGTCCGGCGCACAGATTATCTTCGGCATTGCAAGGCGGGTTCCTCCTCCAAATACTTCATAGAAGATTTTGAACATGAGGATAGTGTCCGGCTCTGCAAAATAAGTTCCACACACTGCCATAGAGAGAATAATATTTACACAAATCTAATCTGCTGACGTACTCCGTAGCGTGTCATCACGCCACAACCAAGCCTTTATTTGAACCGTTTTTACTGTCCCACCTCAGCGTGTTTTGCGAGGCGGTTTCCTTGGCACGTCTTGCCGAAGCAGAGATCATGTCCCCTTATCCCGGGATTCTCATCAATACGAGCGTGGGTAACCCAGCCGCGCCATTGATTACAGTGCTTGGGAGATAAGTGAGTTTTACCAGGCTGGTGGGGACGCATAGTTTCGTCCGCCCATATAAGGGGATAAGGATCCGCCTTTCCATCCACGCCTTCTTCCTCCTTTGCTCATCCATTTTCGCGCACTCAAGCTCCAATGCCCAAGTCCGCATTCCCCACCTCAACCTTCTCCAGCCATGTCTGGAGCGGGAGGCAAGTGGATGGTCTCCTCCGTTACGGAGGGACACATCAAGAAGCTGCGGAAAGCCGGATACTTGTCTGACGACATCGCACACCGGCTCCCAGACGAGGGGCAGCTCATCCCCACCCCCAGGCCCCATGAGAGGGTGGTGTTCCTCACCCATTTCCTTCGTGGACTAGGCTTCCCTCTCCACCCATTTGTCCGGGGACTCATGTTCTACTACGGCCTGGACTTCCACGATCTGGCCCCGAACTTCATCCTCAACATCTCGGCGTTCATCGTCGTGTGCGAGGCCTTCCTCTGCATCCAGCCCCACTTCGGCCTATGGCTGAAGACCTTCAATGTCAAGCCGAAGGTAGTGGGAGGCCGCCAGGTGGAGTGCGGAGGCGCCACGGTGGGCAAGATGCCCAACGTCCTATGGCTCGAGGGCTCCTTCGTGGAGACCATAAAGGGGTGGCAATCAGGGTGGTTCTACATCACCGAGCCGCGTGACCCTGAATGGGTCGCAGCCCCCGAGTTCCGATCTGGAATCCCTACGCGGCTCACCTCCTGGAAAGAGAAGGGCATGCCGTGGGGTAAAAAAGGAGAGCTGACCGGACTCCAAACATGCGTCCAAAACATGGTGAGCAAGAAGCTCAAACTTGTTAACGTAGTCCAGGTCATGCTCATCCACCGGATCCTCCCGTGCCAACAACGGGATTTCAGCTTGTGGGAGTTCAACCCGGCCCAGCATCGAACTCTGAGCAGGCTCTTCGACACAACGTACGAAGATGCTTGGAAGGTGCTATTCAAGGGCGCCAAGGCTCCCGCATCCGCTACCGAGGATCGCGGATTCAGCGCGCAGCGTCAAGCCAACGCGGTAAGCTGTTTTTACCTCTTATAGGATATTTGTCTTTCATAGTTTGACTCTATGCGGGATCTAAGCCCCCATGCCTTTGACAGGACTGGCAGAGGACGGCCGAATAGATCAACTGTCCGGCTCCTTTGCCCGAAGATCCAGCGGACGCCCGCTTGGCGGACCTGCTGGTTCCGACACCTTACGTGGTGCCGGAGAAGAAGGCCAAGAAGAAGGCCACGGGAACCCAGAAGGGTTCCCGGCGTCCGGTGGAGTCGAACTCATCGTCCGATGACTCCAAGGCGCACTCCTCCCATGAAGACGAGGAGGAGGAAAGAGAGGTTTCTTCCCCAGCAGGGGGAGAAAAGAAAAGGAAGGCCGCCCCAACTGGGGAGACCGGAGGGTCCAAGAAAGGGAGGACCCTCCCTACGGACTACTCCATCGAGGAGTGGCCGCTCAGGGCCAAGCCCCTGGAAAAATCATAAGTATTCGGATACCTAAGTGACTCATGGCGTTCCTGTATTGCACAACTTCTCCTGACGCCGAATATAATTATGCAGTCCGCCCAAAGCGCGGCTCGACGTGTCGTCGAGCGGCTCCCTGGATTCGTCAGACGTGAATAGTTTTTCACTTCCGACCGCTACCTCCCCCTGCCCTACGGACAATGCTGAGGTGCTGTCCCAAGAGGTTCCAAGCCAGGAGGAGGTGGTCCTGAAGGCGCCGCAAGGTGACCTCCCGGACTCCAGGCGCAAAGGCGAAAAAAACCCCAAGGGCTCCAAGTCCGGCCCTGGGCCGAACACCGCACCGGAACCTTCAATGGTTTCGGAGTCCGGCAGGCGGCCCCGTAGTAAGAAGGGCAAGCCTACGATGCCAGTGACCTGCTTCCAACCGGAGGCACCGGATAATTTGCTGGAGGTGCTTAACGGCACCTCCATCGACGTGGAGCACCGCACTATTATGAGTGCAGTGATCTAGAAGGTTCAGTCCGCCAAAAGCGGGCTGACTGAAGCCTATGCCAGCCTGCTAATAGGCTTTGAGGTATGTGAAAAATATGTGAAAATATTACCACATAGACTGTAGCCCCTGATGCTCTGTTTGGCGTTCGGAAAGAAAAGCCGAATAGGGGATCTAACAACATTCGCAGGAGTCTAACATAATTAAGTCAATATGCGTATGCAGGCTTCACTGCTGGCCTCTGCCGCACTGATTGTGGAGGTGGATGCGCTGAAGCAGAGCCTCGAGAAGTCCGAGCAAGAGCTCGGCCTTGCTAAAAAGGAGCTCGAGGAAAAAGAAGGTAAGTAATACCTTGTGGAGTATATGTAAAAAGATGCAGTTGCAAAAGATGACAGGATCGCTATTGGTGTCCTAGGGGCCACAACTGAGGTGGTGACCCTTAAGCAAGCGCTTTCCAAGGCCGAAAAGAAGGCGGCCATGGAGCGCACCGAGCGGGAGAAACATGAGGCGCGGGTTGGCGAGGTGCAGCAAGGGCTCCAGGCTCTTATGAAAAAACATGAGAGTTTGGAGCTTGACTCAAAGACGCGAGAGTCCGAGCTCGCGGCGGCCCTTAAAAGCGCCAAGTCTGCCAAGGCCGAAGCCCAGAAAGCCCTCCAGGAAGTTGAGGCGATGCAGAAGATAGCGGCGGGTAAGGCATTCTTTATGCAAAGCAAGCACGTGAAAGTGAATTACTTGTTACTTACCCGAATCCGGAGCTCTCCAGGAGCATTTGCAGATTTGCCCCGTAGCGTGTCAGATGCCACCGCCTTCTACCGGGCCGAGGAGGGCAGCTCGACGGAGAAGGTGTTCTAGTCTCAGTATGCTGAGGCCGGACACTCGGTGCCCTTGAGCGACTAGCTGAAGCAACTGGTCGAGCTCCAAAAGGTGGCCGAACAGGCCATGAAGGGCCTTATAGTTCGGCTGTGGCCTGGAGATGCCCTGCCTGGGAGCTACTTCAGGCTGGTGAGGCAGCTGGTGGATGCCTGTCCGTGGCTTGAAGTCGTCAAGCGCTCCGTCTGCATCAAAGGTGCCCGTAGGGCGCTTGCCCGTGCTAAAGTGCACTGGGGCAAGATGGATGCGGAGAAGCTTGTGAAGGACGGGCCACCGCAGGGCAAGGAGCATCGCCACCCCGAGATGTATTATGAGGGCGCCCTAAAGGGCGCCCGCCTTGTGGCGGACGAATGTTCCAAAGATGTAATATTTGAGTGAACTTGTTCGTTTTATCCTGTGCGCTGAAAACTTGTTCATATGCGCTATGCAACGCTTGTTTTAATTTAAAATATTGCCTTCTATGCGGCCGTTTATCGAGTATGAGAGATGGCGAGTCGTCGGCTTCTGCCCCCATGCCACGAGTGCTGGGGTGTTCGGGATAAACCTGAGCACTCTTTTTCCCATTCTTGGGTCCTTCGAGGGAGGTGCTCAACACAACGAACAAGGCAATCAGACTATAATGCGTTATCACTCTCACTTAGCCAGAGAATTCTATAATTTTAAATTTCGGCGAAGCCCCTAGTGTTCGGAAGACCGAGTTCGGGGCGCTATACACGCCTAGGCCGGACAAAGCCGACTCCTCGCTCTAAGCGGCATAAGTCTTTAGGGACTCGAAACCTCCCGAACAGCGACCAGCTCTCGCCCTATCATGACAGTCAGTTTTAGATTTCTCTACAGAGGTGCTTAGCCCAGCTCAACCGGGGCACAATCGCAGTAGTTCTCCCAGTGCTACCTTAGCCGATATAGCGGAACGTAAGGTACCAAAACATGGGAGCCGGGCAAACCCAACTATTGACCAAAGACATGATTCTGAGCTGATGCATATAATGCTATAAGTTCGAAGGGCCGCACTTTGTGAAAGTGTTCGGACTTCTCACGCCGTATTATGGGGTGCTTGAGCCCCTGGCGTATGGACCGTACCAAAGTGTATGGGTGCTAAATGTCATAACTGAACATATGTATTGAAAGAGAAATGAATAGAGAGTGCAATAATAAGCTGAAGCTAAGCATTGTTTATTTTAAAAGGCTGCTGTGAAAGCAGAATGATACAAATAGTGCGATAAGCAAGAGATGGGACTATTTGACATGTCCCTCTCCAGGGGCGAGCTGCGAGATGATATGTAAGACAGGTATTTTGCTCGTTATAGAGACCACCTGGGAATTCGATGTAGCTTTCTGCCTCCTTGGTTGTTGCATCGTGTGTTCGGCGGTTGTACTGCCGGACAGGCCTTCCGAAGAGTGGAGTCCTGAAAGTAGGAAATAATGACAAAATCAGGAGCCCCTAGTGCGGTTGAGCCGCATTTTTGGGCGTGCCGTGGTCGTGCCCCTCCCCCTGTGTCCATGGTATTTTCAAAGCATAGTTATGTACGTGTAGTACTGATTTCACAGTTTCGCGAGGGCTGGGGTTGGGGCCGTATTGCTATGCTTGCTCAGAACGTGCCAGGCGGTCTTGTTGTAGGTTACTCCGGGCGCGCTTGACGGTGTCCGGACGTTTAATAGCCGGACTGGAGAATTGCCTTGAGAGGCTGCTTTGTACTTCTGCTGCGAGGGCCGCCGTGTGCTCCTCCGTTCGGAGAGAGCGTTCGGTGTTTCCATTGACCGTAATGACTCCTTGAGGGCCTGGCATCTTGAGCTTGAGATATGCGTAGTGCGGCACCGCATTGAACTTTGCAAATGTGGTTCGTCCGAGCAGTGCATGATAGCCACTGCGGAACGGGACTATGTCGAAGATTAACTCCTCACTTCGGAAATTATCCGGGGATCCGAAGACCACTTCAAGTGTAACTGAGCTTGTACAGTTGGCCTCTACACCTGGTATGATGCCTTTAAAGGTCGTTTTTGTGGGTTTAATCCTTGAGGGATCTATGCCCATTTTCCGCACTGTATCCTGATAAAGTAGGTTCAGGCTACTGCTGCTGTCCATAAAGACTCTAGTGAGGTGAAATCCGTCAATGATTAGGTCTAGAACCAATGCAGCGAATCCGCCATGGCGGATGCTAGTGGGGTGGTCCCTTCGATCAAAAGTGATCGGGCAGGAGGACCATGGGTTGAACTTTGGGGCGACTGGCTCCAACGCGTATACGTCCATGAGTGCATGCTTCCGCTCCCTTTTGGGGATGTGGGTTGCGTATATCATGTTCACCGTCCGCACTTGTGGGGGGAAGCCCTTCTGTCCACTATTGTTCGGCGGCCGGGGCTCTTCGTCCTCGTCGCTGTGCAGCCCCTTGTCTCTGTTTTCGGCATTTAACTTGCCGGCCTGCTTGAACACCCCACAATCCCTGTTGGTGTGATTGGCTGGTTTTTCGGGGGTGCCATGTATCTGGCACGGGCGATCGAGTATACGGTCCAAACTGGACGGGCCCGGAGTGTTCCTCTTAAATGGCTTTTTCCGCTGACTGGGCTTAGAGCCTCTGAATCCGGCATTAACTGACGTATCTGCAGCGTTGTCGCTGTTAATGCGGCGCTTGTGCTTGTTGCGACGCAACCTGCCATTGCTGTCCTTGGTATCCGAATTACCAGGGCTCTTAGTCATGTTATTGCTACGAGCCAGCCAGCTGTCCTCTCCCGCGCAAAAGCGGGTCATGAGTGTCATGAGGGCTGCCATAGATTTCGACTTTTCCTGTCCAAGGTGCCGGGCAAGCCACTCGTCACGAATGTTATGCTTGAAGGCTGCTAGGGCCTCTGTGTCCGGACAGTCGACGATTTAATTTTTCTTGGTTAGGAACCGTGTCCAGAATTGTTTGGCAGATTCTTCTTGCTGCTGAATTATGTGGCTCAGGTCATCGGTGTCTGGTGGTCGCACATAAGTGCCCTGGAAATTGTCGAGGAATGCGGCTTCCATGTCCTCCCAACAACCAATTGATTCTGCTGGCAGGCTGTTAAGCCAATGCCGAGCTGGTCCTTTAAGCTTGAGTGGGAGGTATTTGATGGCATGTAGATCATCGCCACGGGCCATGTGGATATGAAGGAGATAGTCCTCGATCCATATCGCAGGATCTGTTGTGCCATTGTATGATTCAATGTTTACGGGTTTGAAACCCTCTGGGATTTGATGATCCATTGCTTCATATGTGAAGCATAGTGGGTGTGCGGCGCCTCTATACTGGGCTATATCATGACGTAGCTCAAATGAGCTCTGTCTGCTGTGTTCGGCCCGGCCGGATTTACTGTATCTGGCATGACGGTTATTGTCTCATGTCGTGGGGCACCCGCGCGATCCATAGATCAATCTTGTTTGCCATGCCCTGTCTTCCAACATATCCCGCAGGTCTAGCGCATTTCCCAGTGCCTTGGTATTTTTTGAGCGATGCCGGGGTGCGGCTTGAGTGGAGGGCCGGGAGGACTCTCTGTCATGGCCGCGAGGTGGCCGGTCAGCCGCATCATGCGCTGGTGATGTAGGTTTAAGTGCTTCCTCCTCTAAACGGGGTAGCAACCTGCGCTTTGGTTAGCTCTTGGAGGGGCGTTCGAGTTCGTATTCCTCGGCCGCAAGGACTTCCGTCCATCTGTCGGCTAGCAAGTCTTGATCAGCTCTAAGCTATTGCTGTTTTTTCTTAAGGCTACTCGCCGCGGCCATAAGCCTGCGCTTAAAGTGCTCTTGTTCGACAGGATCCTTAGGCATGACAAATTTGTCGTCGCCGAGGCTTGCCTCGTCTTCGGAGGGAGGCATGTAATTATCATCCTCTTCTTCTCTGTCTGCCGCTCTCTCAGGGGGGCTGGCTTCTCCATCCTCCTGTGCTGAATCTTGCTGGAGGGAATTGTCTTCGGCACTGTCCAGGGTGTTATTATCTCCCGTGCCGGCATCACCGTTTTTGCTTAGGCGGGACTTAGAGCGGCGCCGCTGACGCGGGCGCTTGGGTTGCTTCTTGGAGGGGTCATCCCCCGTTGTTCCGTCGCCATTGCCTTCTTTGGGTGTATCCACCATATATATGTCATATGACGAGGTAGCTTTCTAGTGCCCTATAGGCGCTGGTTCATGTTCGTCTCCTACATCGTCGTCCATACCGTCGATGTCTTTGGAGTCGAAGTCGAGCATGTCGGTTAAATCATCGACAGTGGCTACGAAGTGGGTGGTGGTGGGCGTCGAATTTCTTCGTCGTCTGCATCCCAATCCTGTTGGCCATAGTCCGTCCAGGGCTCTCCTAACAAAGAGAGAGACCTTAGTGAATTCAGAATGGTGCCGAAGGGCGAGTGCTGAAAGATATCCACGGCGGTGAATTCCATGATCGTCGCCCAATCGGATTCGATTGGTAGGGGCGCGGAAGGTTCGGAGTCCGGAGAAGAGTCCGGCACCTTGGGGTCACGGGCTTCGCAGAGGATGAGGCTGGTGGTCGGCTCGATCGCCGTTGAGACTGCAGCCCCCGAGGCGGTGTCTAGCCACCCGTCCTCGATCGGAGCAGTTGGCTCCGAGCTAAGGGTCGGAGCTGATGCGAGCGCGGCCTCTAGGGTACTGTTCGGCGGCAGAGCTAGGTCATACCCATCGTGATAGTGCGGCGCGCCCGGCTGTGGCTCAAATCCGTCGAAGATCAAGTCTCCGCGGATGTCGGCTGTGTAGTTCAAACTTCCAAATCTAGCCTGATGGCTAGGGGCGTAGCTTTCAATCTGCTCCAGATGGCCAAGTGAGTTAGCTCGCAGTGCAAAGCCGCCGAACACAAAGATCTGTCCCGGGAGAAAGGTCTCACCCTGGACCGCATCGTTGTTGATGATCGGAGGAGCCATCGGGCCTAAAGGTGACGACACAGAGGAACTCTCAATGAAAGCACCAATGTCGGTGTCAAAACCGGCGGATCTCGGGTAGGGGGTCCCGAACTATGCGTCTAGGCCGGATGGTAACAGGAGGCAGGGGACACAATGTTTTACCCCAGTTCGGGCCCTCTTAATGGAGGTAAAACCCTACGTTCTGCTTGATTAATATTGACGATATGGGTTGTATAAGAGTAGATCTACCACGAGATCAGAGAGGCTAAACCCTAGAAGCTAGCCTATGGTATGATTGTTGTTCCTCCTATGGACTAAAACCCTCCGGTTTATATAGACACCGGAGAGGGCTAGGGTTACAAAGAGTCGGTTACAATGGGAGGAGATCTACATATCCGTATTGCCAAGCTTGCCTTCCACGCCAAGGAAAGTCCCATCCGGACACGGGACAAAGTCTTCAATCTTGTATCTTCATAGTCCAAGAGTCCGGCCAAAGGATATAGTCCGGCTATCCGGACACCCCCTAATCCAGGACTCCCTCACATTGCCTACGAGCTTTCCATATATTGTTCTTCGCATATTTACTTTCTCGTTGCTATAGCTATCATCACTACAAAATACCAAAAACATTGCTTTTACTACCGTTACCTTTTGTTACCGTTATCACTACTATCATATTACTTTGCTACTAAATACTTTGCTGCAGATATTAAGTTTCCAGGTGTGATTGAATTGAAAACTCAGCTACTAATACTTGAGAGTATTCTTTGGCTCCCCTTGTGTCGAATCAATAAATTTGGGTTGAATACTTTACCCTCGAAAACTGTTGCGATCCCCTATACATGTGGGTTATCAGGGCGCGCGGTAGTACCGCTTCGGCTGTTATAACGCTCGTGCCTATATGCAACAGGGCCTCGTCTGGTTAATGACGCGCGAGCGGTAGATCCGCGACGTCAAGCGGTAGTACCGCAACCCCTTGCGGTAGTACCGCGTGTCGCAGGCTGAGTGAGTGGGTAACGGTTGGATCTTTCCCCCCACTATATAAAGGGGGTCTTCTTCCCCAAGAAGACCACCTCTTCTCTCCCTAAGCTCCATTGTTGCTCAAAGCTCCATTTTCGCCCGATCTCTCTCCCTAGCCAATCAAACTTGTTGATTTTCTAGGGATTGGTTGAGAAGGCCCCGATCTACACTTCCACCAAGAGAAATTTGATTCCCCCACTAATCCCTTGCGGATCTTGTTACTCTTGGGTGTTTGAGCACCCTAGACGGTTGAGGTCAACACAAAGCCATATTCCATTGTGGTGAAGCTTCATGGTGTCGTTGGGAGCCTCTGATTAAGCTGTGGAGATTTCCCCAACCTTGTTTGTAAAGGTTCGGTCGCCGCCTCCAAGGGCACCAATAATGGAATCACGACATCCCGCATTGTGTGAGGGCGTGAGGAGAATACGGTGGCCCTAGTGGCTTGTTGGGGAGCATTGTGCCTCCACACCACTCCAATGTAGACATACTTCCTCTCAAAGGGAAGGAACTTCGGTAATACATCCTCGTCTCCACCGGCTCCTCTCTTGGTTTTCTCTTACCTTTACTTGCGCAAGCTTATATTGTATTGTATCCCTTGCTTGTTTGTGTGCTAGTTGTTGTTGCGTCATATAGGTTTCTCACCTAAGTTGCATATCTAGACAACCTATTTTGATGCTAAGTTTAATTTGGTAAAGAAAAGCTAAATTGTTAGTTGCCTATTCACCCCCTCCAGTCAACCATATCGATCCTTTCAATTGGTATCAGAGCCTCGTCTCTTTATTAAGGACTTTGCTGTCCGAAGAGTATGGTTGACACCTCAGACGAGGTGGAGGAGCACTCCTGTGCGTGATATGTCTCCAACGTATCTATAATTTTTGATTGTTCCATGCTATTATATTATCTGTTTTGGATGTTTTATATGCTTTTGTATGCTATTTTATATGATTTTTGGGGACTAACCTATTGACCTAGAGCCCAGTGCCAGTTTCTGTTTTTTCCTTGTTTTAGAGTTTCGCTGAAAAGGAATACCAAACGGAGTCCAAACGGAATAAAACTTTCGCCATGATTTTTCTTGGACCAGAAGACACCCAGGAGACTTGGAGTACAAGTCAGAGGAGCCTAGAGGCGGCCACAAGGGTGGAGGGCGCGCCCAAGGGTGGGGCGCGCCCCCCGACCTCGTGGGCCCCTCGTAGCTCCTCTGGCCTAATTCTTTCGCCTATATATACTCTTATACCCCAAAAACATCCAGGAGAGCCACAAAACCACTTTTCTACTGCCGCAACCTTCTGTACCCATGAGATCCTGATAACCCACAAGCATAGGGGATCGCAACAGTTTTTGAGGGTAGAGTATTCAACCCAAATTTATTGATTTGACACAAGAGGATCCAAAGAATATTCTCAAGTATTAATAGTTCATTTGTCAATTCAACCGCACCTGAAAGACTTAATATCTGCAACAAAGTATTTAGTAGCAAAGTAATACGGAAGTAACGGTAACGGTGGCGAAAGTAACAGTAACAGTAGCAGTTTTGTAGTGATTGTAACAGTGGCAACATAAAAGTAACTAAGCAAAGATCAATATGTGAAAAGCTCGTAGGCAATGGATCAGTGATGGATAATTATCTCGGATGCTATTCCACATGCAAAAGTTATAACATAGGGTGACACGGAACTAGCTCCAGTTCATCAATGTAATGCAGGCATGCATTCGGAATATAGTCATACGTGCTTATGGAAAAGAACTTGCATGCCATCTTTGGTCCTACCCTCCCGTGGCAGCGGGGTCCTATTGGAAACTAAGGGATATTAAGGCCTCCTTTTAATAGAGTACCGAAACAAAGCATTAACACTTAGTGAATACATGAACTCCTCAAACTATAGTCATCACCGGGAGTGGTCCCGATTATTATCACTTCGGGGTTACCGGATCATAACACATAGTAGGTGACTATTGACTTGCAAAATATGATCAAGAACTCACATATATTCATGAAAACATAAAATGTTCAGATCTGAAATCATGGCACTCGGGCCCTAGTGACAAGCATTAAGCATAGCAAAGTCATAGCAACATCAATCTTAGAACATAATGGATATTAGGGATCAAACCCTAACAAAACCAACTTGATTACATGATAAATCTCATCCAACCAATCACCGTCCAGCAAGCCTACGATGGAATTACTCATGCACGACGGTGAGCATCATGAAATTGGTGATGGAGGAGGGTTGATGATGACGATGGCGATTGATTCCCCTCTCCGGAGCCCCGAATGGACTCCAGATCAACTCTCTTGAGAGATTAGGGCTTGAAGGCGGCTCCGTATCGTAAAACGCGATGAATCCTTCTCTCTGATTTTTTTCTCCCCGAACGTGAATATATAGAGTTGGAATTGAGGTCGGTGGAGCCTCAGGGGGCCCACAAGACAGGGGGGCGCACCACCACCCTCGTGGACAGGGTGTGGGCCCCCTGGTGATGATTCTTTCACCAGTATTTTTTATAAATTCCAAATATATTCTCCGTGAAGTTTTAGGTCATTCCTAGAACTTTTATTTCTGCACAAAAATAACACCATGGCAATTCTGTTGAAAACAGCGTCACTCTGGGTTAGTTCCATTCAAATCATGCAAGTTAGAGTCCAAAACAAGGTCAAAAGTGTTTGGGAAAGTAGATACAATGGAGACGTATCAACTCCCCCAAGCTTAAACCTTTGCTTGTCCTCAAGCAATTCAGTTGACAAACTGAAAGTGATAACGAAAAACTTTTACAAACTCTGTTTGATCTTGTTGTTGTAAATATGTAAAGCCAACATTCAAGTTTTCAACAAAGATTATGAACTAACCATATTCAACTAGCGAGCAATAATAGTAAATCTCGGATGACAACACTTTCTCAAAACAATCATAATATGATATAACAAGATGGTATCTCGCTAGCCCTTTCTGAGACCGCTAAACATAAATGCAGAGCACCTTTGAAGCTCAAGGACAGACTAAACATTGTAATTCATGGTAAAAGAGATCCAATCATACTCAATGTAAACTAATAGTAATGCATGCAAATGACAGCAGTGCTCTCCAACTGATGCTTTTTAATAAGAAGGTGGTGACTCAACATAAAAGTAAATAGATAGGCCCTTCATAGAGGGAAGCAGGGATTTGTAGAGTTGCCAGAGCTCAACTTTTGAAATAGAGATAAATAATATTTTGAGTGGCATACTTTCATTGTCAACATAACAACCGAGAGATCTCGATATCTTCCATGCTACACACATTATAGGCGGTTCCCAAACAGAATGGTAAAGTTTATACTCCCCCACCACCAACAAACATTAATCCATGGCTTGTCCGAAATAATGGGTGCCTCCAACTAACAACAATCCTGGGGGAGTTTTGTTTGCAATTATTTTAATTTAAGCATGGGACTGGGCATCTCGGTTACCAGCCATTTTCTCGTGAATGAGGAGCGGAGTCCACTCCTCGTGAGAATAACCCAACTAGCATGGAACATATAGACATCCCTAGTTGATACATGAGCTATTCGAGCATAGAAAACAGAATTTCATTTGAAGGTTTAGAGTTTGGCACATACAAATTTACTTGGAACGGCAGGTAGATACCGCATATAGGAAGGTATGGTGGACTCATATGGAATAACTTTTGAGGTTTATGGAGGTGGATGCACAAGCAGTATTCCCGCTTAGTACAAGTGAAGGCTAGAAAAAGACTGGGAAGCGACCAGCTAGAGAGCAACAACAGTCATGAACATGCATTAAAATTAATCAACACTGAGTGCAAGCATGAGCAGGATATAATTTAGCATGAACATAAATTTCGTGGAGGCTATGTTGATTTTGTTTCAACTACATGCGTGAACATGTGCCAAGTCAAGCCACTCGAATCGTTCAAAGGAGGATACCACCCTATCATACCACATCACAACCATTTTAATAGCATGTTGGCATGTGATACGTCTCCAATGTATCTATAATTTTTGATTGTTCCATGCTATATTATATTTTGTTTTGGACATTATTGGGCTTTATTATACACTTTTATATTATTTTTTGGACTAACCTATTAACCGGAGGCCCAGCCCAGAATTGCTGTTTTTTGTTGCCTATTTTAGGGTTTCACAGAAAAAGAATATCAAACGGAGTCCAAACGGAATGAAACCTTTGGGAACGTGATTTTCGGAACGAACATGATCCAGAGGACTTGGACCCTACGTCAAGACATCAAGCAGGAGGCCATGAGGTAGGGGGCGCGCCTACCCCCTGGGCGCGCCCTCCACCCTCGTGGCCCCCTTGTTGCTCCACCGACGTACTCCTTCCTCTTATATATACCTATGTACCCCGAAACTACCAGATACGGAGCCAAAACCCTAATTCCACCGCTGTAACTTTCTGTATCCACGAGATCCCATCTTGGGGCCTGTTCCGGAGCTCCGCCGGAGGGGGCATCGATCATGGAGGGCTTCTACATCAACACCATAGCCCTTCTGATGAAGTGTGAGTAGTTTACCTCAGACCTACGGGTCCATAGTTATTAGCTAGATGGCTTCTTCTCTCTTTTTGGATCTCAATACAAAGTTCTCTCCCTCTCTTGTGGAGATCTATTCGATGTAATCTTCTTTTGCGGTGTGTTTGTTGAGACCGATGAATTGTGGGTTTATGATCAAGTTTATCTATGAACAATATTTGAATCTTCTCTGAATTATTTTATGTATGATTGGTTATCTTTGCAAGTCTCTTCGAATTATCAGTTTGGTTTGGCCTACTAGATTGATCTTTCTTGCAATGGGAGAAGTGCTTAGCTTTGAGTTCAATCTTGCGGTGTCCTTTCCCAGTGATAATAGGGGCAGCAAGGCACGTATTGTATTGTTGCCATCGAGGATAACAAGATGGGGTTATTTCATATTGCATGAGTTTATCCCTCTACATCATGTCATCTTGCTTAAAGCGTTACTCTGTTCTCTTGAACTTAATACAATAGATGCATGCTAGATAGCGGTCGATGTGTGGAGTAATAGTAGTAGATGCAGGCAGGAGTCGGTCTACTTGTCTCGGACGTGATGCCTATATACATGATCATACCTAGATATTCTCATAACTATGCTCAATTCTATCAATTGCTCAACAGTAATTTGTTTACCCGCCGTGAATACTTATGCTCTCGAGAGAAGCCACTAGTGAAACCTATGGGCCCCGGGTCTATCGTCCATCATATTAATCTTCCAATACTTAGTTATTTTTATTGCCTTTTATTTTACTTTGCATCTTTATCATAAAAATACCAAAAATATTATCTTATCATATCTATCAAATCTCACTCTTGTAAGTGACCGTGTAGGGATTGGCAACCCCTTATCGCGTTGGTTGCAAGGATTTATTTGTTTGTGTAGGTACGAGGGACTCGTGCGTGGCCCACCTACTGGATTGATACCTTGGTTCTCAAAAACTGAGGAAATACTTACGCTACTCTGCTGCATCACCCTTTCCTCTTCAAGGGAAAACCAACGCAAGTGCTCAAGAGGTAGCAAGAAGGATTTCTGGCGCCGTTGCCGGGGAGGTCTACGCAAAAGTCAACATACCAAGTACCCATCACAACCCTTATCTCCCACATTACATTATTTGCCATTTGCCTCTCGTTTTCCTCTCCCCCACTTCACCCTTGCTGTTTTATTCACCCTCTCTCTCTATCCTCCCACTCTTTCTCTATTTGCCTCTTTTTGCCCATTTCTTGTTTTCTCATGTGTCGGATTGCTTGCTTGTCGTTATGGCTAGTCCCTTATCTTCCCCTTTGTCTCCTGAGTTTGAGGTTCTTCACTTCAAACAAAGACAAGTAGAAAACTTAAAAGATGCTTGGTTTAGAATGATGGGGTTTTATCGTAATTGCACCCTAGAGGTGAATTTTAGAATTCTGCTTCGCTACTTTTATGTTGGATTAAATTTATCTCATAGACAACTCTTGGATTGCGTTGCCAAAGGCAATTTTATTGAAATTGATCCCAGTATTGCTCATGAAATTATAGAGGGTATAGTGGGAACACTACCCCAAAAAAAGAGGCATCATCATACCCAAGAATAAACGCAAATTTTCGAGAAAATTTGTGAAGTAACCAAGATCTTACAAAAATCTCTTGAACCTCTTAAGAGTGTTAGCGGGAATCTCCATCGCATGAATATGTTGATTACCCTTTGCAATAAGCGTTTGGATTCTTTAGATCTCAAAATTTCCGAATATGAGGGTAAACGTAAGGAACCTCCTGGATTCGAGCATAACTCTGTAAAAAAAATTAAAAACCCAAGATGATATTACTTAGATCTATCCTTGCTTTTTATGCCTAGCTAGGGGCGTTAAACGATAGCGCTTGTTGGGAGGCAACCCAATTTTATTTTTATTCCTTGCTTTTTTTTCTCCTGTTTAGTAATAAATAATTTATCTAGCCTCTGTTTTGGTTGTGTTTTTTGTGTTTAATTAGTGTTTGTGCCAAGTAGAACCGTTGGGAAGACTTGGGGAAAGTCTTGTTAATCTTGCTGTAAAAAACAGAAACTTTAGCGCTCACGAGAACTGCTGAAATTTTTATTTGGAAAGTGATATTTAGTTAATTCTTTTTGCAGATGATTAATAGATAAATTACTCACGTCCAGCAATTTATTTTAGAATTTTTGGTGTTCCAGATTTTGCGTTGGCTACAGATTACTACAGACTGTTCTGTTTTTGACAGGTTCTGTTTTTCGTGTGTTGTTTGCTTATTTTGATGAATCTATGGCTAGTAAAATAGTTTATAAACCATAGAGAAGTTGGAATACAGTAGGTTTAACACCAATATAAATAAAGAATGAGTTAATTACTGTACCTTGAAGTGGTGTTTTGTTTTCTTTCGCTAACAGAGCTCACGAGATTTTCTATTTTAAGTTTTGTGTTGTGATGTTTTCAAGTTTTGGGTAAAGATTTGATGGATTATGGAACAAGGAGTGGCAAGAGCCTAAGCTTTCGGATGCCCATGGCACCCCCAAGATAATCTAAGGACACCTAAAAGCCAAAGCTTGGGGATGCCCCGGAAGGCATCCCCTCTTTCGTCTACTTCTATCGGTAACTTTACTTGGAGCTATATTTTTATTTACCACATGATATGTGTTTTGCTTGGAGCATCTTGTATTATTTGAGTCTTTATTTGCTAGGTTTACACAATCATCCTTTCCGCACACACCTTTTTGATAGGGACACACATGATTCGGAAATTATTAGAATACTCTATGTGCTTCACTTATATCTTTTGAGTTATATAGTTTTTGCTCTAGTGCTTCACTTATATCTTTTAGAGCACGGTGGTAGATTTGTTTTATAGAAACCATTGTTCTCTCATGCTTCACTTAGATTATTTTGAGAGTCCTACAAAACAGCATGGTAATTTGCTTTAATTATTTGAGGCATTCAATATTAAATAAATAAAATTTCCTTATGAGTGTGTTGAATACTATGAGAAGTTTGAAACTTGATAATTGTTTTGAGATATGGAGATGGTGATATTAGAGTCATGCTAGTTGAGTAGTTGTGACTTTGAGAAATGCTTGTGTTTAAGTTTGTGATTACCGTAGCATGCACATATGGTGAACCGTTATGTTTAGAAGTCGGAGCATGATGTATTTATTGATTGTCATCCTTATGAGTGGCGGTCGGGGACGAGCGATGGTCTTTTCCTACCAATATATCCCCCTAGGAGCATGCGCGTAGTACTTTGCTTTGATAACTAATAGATTTTTGCAATAAGTATGTGAGTTCTTTATGACTAATGTTGAGTCCATGGATTATACGCACTCTCACCATTCCACCATTGCTAGCCTCTCTAATACCGCGCACCTTTCGCCGGTATCATACACCCACCATATACCTTCCTCAAAACAGCCACCATACCTACCTATCATGACATTTCCGTAGTCATTCCGAGATATATTGCCATGCAACTTTCCACCGTTCCGTTTATCATGACACGCTCCATCATTGTCATATTGCTTTGCATGATCATGTAGTTGACATCTTAGTTGTGGCAAACCCACCATTCATAATTCTTTCATATAAGTCACTCATGCATCATTGCTATCCCGGTACACCGCGGGAGGCATTCATATAGAGTCATACTTGTTGGGAAACATAGTAATTTCAAAAAAATTCATACGCACACGCAAGATCATGGTGATGCATAGCAACGAGAGAGGAGAGTGTTGTCTATGTACCCTCGTAGACCGGAAGCAGAAGCGTTAGCACAACGCGATTGATGTAGTTGTACGTCTTCACGGCCCGACCGATCAAGCACCGAAACTACGGCACCTCCAAGTTCTAGCACACGTTCAGCTCGATGACGATCCCCGGACTCCGATCCAGCAAAATGTCGGGGAAGAGTTCCGTCAGCACGATGGCGTGGTGATGATCTTGATGTTCTACTGTCGCAGGGCTTCGCCTAAGCACCGCTACAATATTATCGAGGATTATGGTGGAGGAGGGAACCGCACATGGCTAATAGATCTCAAGGATCAATTGTTGTGTCTAGAGGTGCCCCCTGCCCCCGTATATAAAGGAGCAAGGGGGAGGGGCGGCCGGCCATGAGGTGTCGCGCCAGGGAGGATTCCTACTCCTACCGGGAGTAGGACTCCCTCCTTTCCTTGTCCAACTAGGAGAGGGGGAAGGAAGGGAGAGAGGAGAGAAAGGAAAGGGGGGGCGCCCCTCCCTCCTTGTCCAATTCAGACTAGAGGGGGAGGGGGCGTGCAGCCTGCCCTGGCCGCCCCTCCTCTGCTACACTTTAGGCCCATGAGGCCCATTAACCCCCCGGGGGGAGGGGGTTCCGGTAACCCCCGGTACTCCGTTTTATATCCGATAACTCCCGGAACCATTCCTGTGTCCGAATATAGTCATCCAATATATCAATATTTATGTCTTGACTATTTCGAGACTCCTCGTTATGTCCGTGATCACATCCGGGACTCCGAACAACCTTCGGTACATCAAAATATATAAACTCATAATGAAACTGTCATCGTAACGTTAAGCGTGTGGACCCTACGGGTTCGAGAACAATGTAGACATGACCGAGACACGTCTCCGGTCAATAACCAATAGCGGAACCTGGATGCTCATATTGGCTCCTACATATTCTACGAAGATCTTTTATCGGTCAGACCGCACAACAACATACGTTGTTCCCTTTGTCATCGATATGTTACTTGCCCGAGATTTGATCGTCGGTATCTCAATACCTAGTTCAATCTCGTTACCGGCAAGTCTCTTTACTCGTTCCGTAATACATCATCCCGCAACTAACTTATTAGTTGCAATGCTTGCAAGGCTTATGTGATGTGCATTACCGAGAGGGCCCAGAGATACCTCTCTGACAATTGGAGTGACAAATCCTAATCTTGAAATACTCCAACCCAACAAGTACCTTCGGAGACACATGTAGAGCACCTTTATAATCACCCAGTTACTTTGTGACGTTTGGTAGCACACAAAGTGTTCCTCCGGTAAACGGGAGTTGCATAATCTCATAGTCATAGGAACATGTATAAGTCATGAAGAAAGCAATAGCAACAAACTAAATGATCAAGTGCTAAGCTAACGAAATGGGTCAAGTCAATCACATCATTCTCCTAATGATGTGATTCCGTTAATCAAATGACAACTCATGTCTATGGTTAGGAAACATAACCATCTTTGATCAACGAGCTAGTCAAGTAGAGGCATACTAGTGACACTATGTTTGTCTATGTATTCACACATGTATTATGTTTCCGGTTAATACAATTCTAGCATGAATAATAAACATTTATCATGATATAAGGAAATAAATAATAACTTTATTATTGCCTCTTGGGCATATTTCCTTCAGTCTCCCACTTGCACTAGAGTCAATAATCTAGATTACACAGTAATGATTATAACACCCATGGAGCCTTGGTGCTGATCATGTTTTGCTCGTGGAAGAGGCTTAGTCAGCGGGTCTGCAACATTCAGATCCATATGTACCTTGCAAATTTCTATGTCTCCCACTTGAACTAAATCCCGAATGGAATTAAAGCGTCTCTTGATGTGCTTGGTTCTCTTGTGAAATCTGGATTCCTTTGCCAAGGCAATTGCACCAGTATTGTGACAAAAGATTTTCATTGGACCCGATGCACTAGGTATGACACCTAGATCGGATATGAACTCCTTCATCCAGACTCCTTCATTTGTTGCTTCTAAAGCAGCTATGTGCTCTGCTTCACATGTAGATCCCGCCACGACGCTTTGTTTAGAACTGCACCAACTGACAGCTCCACCGTTCAGTAAAAACACGTATCCGGTTTGCGATTTAGAATCGTCTGGATCAGTGTCAAAGCTTGCATCAACGTAACCATTTACGATGAGCTCTTTGTCACCTCCATATACGAGAAACATATCCTTAGTCCTTTTCAGGTATTTCAGGATGTTCTTGACCGCTGTCCAGTGATCCACTCCTGGATTACTTTGGTACCTCCCTGCTAGACTTATAGCAAGGCACACATCAGGTCTGGTACACAGCACTGCATACATGATAGAGCCTATGGCTGAAGCATAGGGAACATCTTTCATTTTCTCTCTATCTTCTGCGGTGGTCGGACATTGAGTCTTACTCAACTTCACACCTTGTAACACAGGCAAGAACCCTTTCTTTGCTTGATCCATTTTGAACCTCTTCAAAACCTTGTCAAGGTATGTGCTTTGTGAAAGTCCAATTAAGCGTCTTGATCTATCTCTATAGATCTTAATGCCCAACATGTAAGCAGCTTCACCGAGGTCTTTCATTGAAAAACTCTTATTCAAGTATCCCTTTATGCTATCCAGAAATTCTATATCATTTCCGATTAGCAATATGTCATCCACATATAATATTAGAAATGCTACAGAGCTCCCACTCACTTTCTTGTAAATAGAGGCTTCTCCAAAAGTCTGTATAAAACCAAATGCTTTGATCACACTATCAAAGCGTTTATTCCAACTCCGAGAGGCTTGCACCAGTCCATAAATGGATCGCTGGAGCTTGCACACTTTGTTAGCTCCCTTTGGATCGACAAAACCTTCGGCTGCATCATATATAACTCTTCTTCCAGAAATCCATTCAGGAATGCAGTTTTGACATCCATCTGCCAAATTTCATAATCATAAAATGCGGCAATTGCTAACATGATTCGGACAGACTTAAGCATCGCTACGGGTGAGAAGGTCTCATCGTAGTCAATCCCTTGAACTTGCCGAAAACCTTTTGCAACAAGTCAAGCTTTATAGTCAGTAACATTACCGTCAGCGTCAGTCTTCTTGAAGATCCATTTATTCTCAATTGCTTGCCAATCAACGGGCAAGTCAACCAAAGTCCACACTTTGTTCTCATACATGGTTCCCATCTCAGATTTCATGGCTTCTAGCCATTTTGCGGAATCTGGGCTCACCATCGCTTCTTCATAGTTCGTAGGTTCATCATGATCTAGTAGCATGACTTCCAGAACAGGAATACCGTACCACTCTGGTGCGGATCTTACTCTGGTTGATCTATGAGGTTCGGTAGTAACTTGATCTGAAGTTTCATGATCATTATCATTAGCTTCCTCACTAATTGGTGTAGGTGTCACAGAAACCGGTTTCTGTGATGTACTACTTTCCAATAAGGGAGTAGGTACAATTACCTCATCAAGTTCTACTTTTCTCCCAGTCACTTCTTTCGAGAGAAACTCCTTCTCTAGAAAAACTCCGAATTTAGCAACAAAAGTCTTGCCTTCGGATCTGTGATAGAAGGTGTACCCAACAGTCTCCTTTGGGTATCCTATGAAGACACATTTCTCCGATTTGGGTTCGAGCTTATCAGGTTGAAGCTTTTTCACATAAGAATCGCAGCCCCAAACTTTCAGAAACGACAACTTTGGTTTCTTGCCAAACCACAGTTCATAAGGCGTCGTCTCAACGGATTTCGATGGTGTCCTATTTAACGTGAATGCAGCCGTCTCTAAAGCATAACCCCAAAACGATAACAGTAAATCAGTAAGAGACATCATAGATCGCACCATATCTAATAAAGTACGATTACGACGTTCAGACACACCATTACGCTGTGGTGTTCCGGGTGGCGTGAGTTGCGAAACTATTCCGCGTTGTTTCAAATGTAGACCAAACTCGTAACTCAAATATTCTCCTCCACGGTCAGATCATAGAAACTTTATTTTGTTGTTACGATGATTTTCAACTTCACTCTGAAATTCTTTGAACTTTTCAAATGTTTCAGACTTATGTTTCATTAAGTAGATATACCCATATCTACTTAAATCATCTGTGAAGGTGAAAAAATAACGATATCCGCCACGAGCCTCAACATTCATTGGACCACATACATCTGTATGTATGATTTCCAACAAATCCGTTGCTCTCTCCATAGTACCGGAGAACGGCGTTTTAGTCATCTTACCCATGAGGCACGGTTCGCAAGTACCAAGTGATTCATAATCAAGTGGTTCCAAAAGTCCATCAGTATGGAGTTTCTTCATGCGCTTTACACCGATATGACCTAAACGGCAGTGCCACAAATAAGTTGCACTATCATTATCAACTCTGCATCTTTTGATTTCAACATTATGAATATGTGTATCACTGCTATCGAGATTCATCAAAAATAGACCACTCTTCAAGGGTGCATGACCATAACAGATATTACTCATATAAATAGAACAACCATTATTCTCTGATTTAAATGAATAACCATCTCGCATCAAACAAGATCCAGATATAATGTTCATGCTCAATGCTGGCACCAAATAACAATTATTTGGGTCTAATACTAATCCCGAAGGTAGATGTAGAGGTAGCGTGCCGACCGCGATCACATCGACTTTGGAACCATTTCCCACGCGCATCGTCACCTCGTCCTTAGCCAATCTTCGCTTAATCCATAGCCCCTATTTCGAGTTGCAAATGTTAGCAACAGAACCAGTATCAAATACCCAGGTGCTACTGCAAGCATTAGTAAGGTACACATCAATAACATGTATATCACATATACCTTTGTTCACTTTGCCATCCTTCTTATCCGCCAAATACTTGGGGCAGTTCCGCTTCCAGTGACCAGTCTGCTTACAGTAGAAGCACTCAGTCTCAGGCTTAGGTCCAGACTTGGGTTCCTTCTCCCGAGCAGCAACTTGTTTGCTATTCTTCTTGAAGTTCCCTTTCTTCTTCCCTTTGCCCCTTTTCTTGAAACTGGTGGTCTTATTGACCATAAACACTTGATGCTCCTTCTTGATTTCTACCTCCGCGGCTTTTAGCATTGCGAAGAGCTCAGGAATAGTCTTATTCATCCCTTGCATATTATAGTTCATCACGAAGCTTTTGTAGCTTGGTGGAGTGATTGAAGAACTCTGTCAATGACACTATCAACAGGAAGATTAACCCCCAGTTGAGTCAAGTGATTATGATACCCAGACATTTTGAGTATATGTTCACTGACAGAACTATTCTCCTCCATCTTGCAGCTATAGAACTTATTGGAGACTTCATAACTCTCAATCCGGGCATTTGCTTGAAATATTAACTTCAACTCCTGGAACATCTCATATGCTCCATGACGTTCAAAACGTTGTTGAAGACCCGGTTCTAAGCCATAAAGCATGGCACACTGAACTATCAAGTAGTCATTAGCTTTGCTCTGCCAGACGTTCATAACATCTGGTGTTGCTCCTGCAGCAGGCTTGGCACTTAGCGGTGCTTCCAGGATGTAATTCTTCTATGCAACAATGAGGATAATCCTCAAGTTACGGACCCAGTCCGTGTAATTGCTACCATCATCTTCCAACTTTGCTTTCTCAAGGAACACATTAAAATTCAACGGAACAACAGCACGAGCCATCTATCTACAATCAAACATAGACAAGCAAGATACTATCAGGTACTAAGTTCATGACAAATTTAAGTTCAATTAATCATATTACTTAAGAACTCCCACTTAGAAAGATATCCCTCTAATCCTCTAAGTGATCACGTGATCCAAATCAACTAAACCATGTCCGATCATCACGTGAGATGGAGTAGTATCAATGGTGAACATCAATATGTTGATCATATCTTCTATATGATTCACGATCGACCTTTCGGTCTCCGTGTTCCGAGGCCATATCTGTTATATGCTAGGCTCGTCAAGTTAAACCTGAGTATTCCGCGTGTGCAACTGTCTTGCACCCGTTGTATTTGAACGTAGAGCCTATCACACCCGATCATCACGTGGTGTCTCAGCACGAAGAACTTTCGCAACGGTGCATACTCAGGGAGAACACTTATACTTCGATAATTTAGTGAGGGATCATCTTATAATGCTACCGTCAATCAAAGCAAGATAAGATGCATAAAAGATAAACATCACATGCAATCAATATAAGTGATATGATATGGCCATCATCATCTTGTGCTTGTGATCTCCATCTTCAAAGCACCGTCATGATCACCATCGTCACCGGCGCGACACCTTGATCACCATCGTAGCATCGTTGTCGTCTCGCCAATCTTATGCTTCCACGACTATCGCTACCGCTTAGTGATAAAGTAAAGCATTACAGCGCAATTGCATTGCATACAATAAAGCGACAACCATATGGCTCCTGCCAGTTGCCGATAACTCAGTTACAAAACATGATCATCTCATACAATAAAATTTAGCATCATGTCTTGACCATATCACATCACAACATGCCCTACAAAAACAAGTTAGACATCCTCTACTTTGTTGTTGCAAGTTTTACGTGGCTGCTACGGGCTTAGCAAGAACCGTTCTTACCTACGCATCAAAACCACAACGATAGTTTGTCAAGTTGGTGCTGTTTTAACCTTCGCAAGGACCGGACGTAGCCACAATTGGTTCAACTAAAGTTGGAGAAACTGACACCTGCCAGCCACCTGTGTGCAAAGCACGCCGGTAGAACCAGTCTCGTGTAAGCGTACGCGTAATGTCGGTCCAGGCCGCTTCAGCCAACAATACCGCCGAACCAAAGTATGACATGCTGGTAAGCAGTATGACTTATATCGCCCACAACTCACTTGTGTTCTACTCGTGCACAACATCAACGCATAAAACCTAGGCTCTGATACCACTGTTGGGAAACGTAGTAATTTCAAAAATTTCCTACGCACATGCAAGATCATGGTGATGCATAGCAACGAGACGGAAGAGTGTTGTCTACGTACCCTCGTAGACCGGAAGCGGAAGCGTTAGCACAACGCGGTTGATGTAGTCGTACGTCTTCACGACCCGACCGATCAAGCACCAAAACTACGGCACCTCCGAGTTCTAGCACACATTCAGCTCGATGACGATCCCGGGACTCCGATCCAGTAGAATGTCGGGGAAGAGTTCCATCAACACGACAGCGTGGTGACGATCTTGATGTTTTACCGTCGCAGGGCTTCGCCTAAGCACCGCTACAATATTATCGAGGATTATGGTGGAGGAGGGAACCGCACACGGCTAATAGATCTCAAGGATCAATTGTTGTGTCTAGAGGTGCCCCCCTGCCCCCGTATATAAAGGAGCAAGGGGAGGGGCGACCGGCCATGAGGAGGCGCGCCAGGGAGGAGTCCTACTCCTACCGGGAGTAGGACTCCCTCCTTTCCTTGTCCAACTAGGAGAGGGGGAAGGAAGGGAGAGAGGAGAGAAAGGAAAGGGGGGGGGGCGCCACCCCTCCCTCCCTGGCAGCCCCTCCTCTGCTCCACTTTGGGCTCATGAGGCCCATTAACCCCCGGGGGGGTTCCGGTAACCCCCTGTACTCCGTTTTATATCCGATAACTCCCGGAACCATTCCTGTATCCGAATATAGTCATCCAATATATCAATCTTTATGTCTTGACTATTTCGAGACTCCTCGTTATGTCCGTGATCACATCCGGGACTCCGAACAACCTTTGGTGCATCAAAATATATAAACTCAAAATGAAACTGTCATCGTAACGTTAAGCGTGCGGACCCTACGGGTTCGAGAACAATGTAGACATGACCGAGACATGTCTCCGGTTAATAACCAATAGCGGAACCTGGATGCTCATATTGGCTCCTACATATTCTACGAAGATCTTTTATCGGTCAGACCACATAACAACATACGTTGTTCCCTTTGTCATCGGTATGTTACTTGCCCGAGATTTGATCGTCGGTATCTCAATACCTAGTTCAATCTCGTTACCAGCAAGTCTCTTTACTCATTCCGTAATACATCATCCCGCAACTAACTTATTAGTTGCAATGCTTGCAAGGCTTATGTGATGTGCATTACCTAGAGGGCCCAGAGATACCTCTCCGACAATCGGAGTGACAAATCCTAATCTCGACCTTCGGAGACACCTGTAGAGCACCTTTATAATCACCCAGTTATGTTGTGACGTTTGGTAGCACACAAAGTGTTCCTCCGGTAAACGGGAGTTGCATAATCTCATAGTCATAGGAACATGTATAAGTCATGAAGAAAGCAATAGCAACAAACTAAACGATCAAGTGCTAAGCTAACGAAATGGGTCAAGTCAATCACATCATTCTCCTCATGATGTGATCCCGTTAATCAAATGACAACTCATGTCTATGGTTAGGAAACATAACCATCTTTGATCAACGAGCTAGTCAAGTAGAGGCATACTAGTGACGCTATGTTTGTCTATGTATTCACACATGTATTATGTTTCCGGTTAATACAATTCTAGCATGAATAATAAACATTTATCATGATATAAGGAAATAAATAATAACTTTATTATTGCCTCTAGGGCATATTTCCTTCAATACTTTGTTCTAGTATCGAGTTGTAATCATTGAGTTGTAAATAAATAGAAGTGTGATGATCATCATTCATAGAGTATTGTCCCCCAAAAAAGAGAAAGGCCAAAGAAAAAAAGAAGGCCCCCAAAAAAGGGGCAATACTACTATCCTTTTTTTCCACACTTGTGCTTCCAAGTAGCACCATGATCTTCATAATAGAGAGTCTCCTATGTTATCAGTTTCATATACTAGTGGGAATTTTTCATTATAGAACTTGGCTTGTATATTCCAACGATGGGCTTCCTCAAAATGCCCTAGGTCTTCGTGAGCAAGCAAGTTGGATGCACACCCACTTAGTTTCTTTTTGTTGAGCTTTCATATATTTATAGCTCTAGTGCATCCGTTGCATGGCAATCCCTACTCACTCACATTGATATCTATTGATGGGCATATCCATAGCCCGTTGATACGCCTAGTTGATGTGAGACTATCTTCTCCCTTTTTGTCTTCTCCACAACCACCATTCTATTCCACCTATAGTGCTATGTCCATGGCTCATGCTCATTTATTGCGTGAAGATTGAATTTTTTTGAGAATATTAAAAGTATGAAACACTTGCTTGGCTTGTCATCAGGGTTGTGCATGATTTGAATACTTTGTGTGGTCAAGATGGAGCATAGCAAGACTATATGATTTTGTAGGGATAACTTTCTTTGGCCATGTTATTTTGAAGAGACATAATTGCTTAGTTAGTATACTTGAAGTATTATTATTTCTATGTCAATATTAAACTTTTGTCTTGAATCTTTCGGATCTGAATATTCATACCACAATTAAGAGAATTACATTGAAATTATGCCAAGTAGCATTCCACATCAAAAAAATCTGTTTTTATCACTTACCTACTCGAGGACGAGCAGGAATTAAGCTTGGGGATGCTTGATACGTCTCCAACGTATCTATAATTTTTTATTGTTCCATGCTATATTATATTCTGTTTTGGACATTATTGGGCTTTATTATACACTTTTATATGATTTTTGGGACTTACCTATTAACCGGAGGCCTAGCCCAGAATTGCTGTTTTTTTTTGCCTATTTTAGTGTTTCGCAGAAAAAGAATATCGAATGGAGTCCAAACGGAATGAAACCTTCGGGAACGTGATTTTCGGAACGAACATGATCCAGAGGACTTGGATCCTATGTCAAGACATCAACCAGGAGGCCACGAGGTAGGGGGCACGCCTACCCCCCTGGGCGCGCCCTCCATCCTCGTGGCCCCCCTGTTGCTCAACCGACGTACTCCTTCCTCCTATATATACCTACGTACCCCCAAACTACCAGATACGGAGCCAAACCCTAATTCTACCGCCGTAACTTTCTGTATCCACGAGATCCCATCTTGGGGCCTGTTCCGGAGCTCCGCCGGAGGGGGCATCGATCACGGAGGGCTTCTACATCAACACCATAGCCCTTCCGATGAAGTGTGAGTAGTTTACCTCAGACCTACGGGTCCATAGTTATTAGCTAGATGGCTTCTTCTATCTTTTTGGATCTCAATACAAAGTTCTCCCCCTATCTTGTGGATATCTATTCGATGAATCTTCTTTTGCGGTGTGTTTGTTGAGACCGATGAATTGTGGGTTTATGATCAAGTTTATCTATGAATAATATTTGAATCTTCTCTGAATTCTTTTATGTATGATTGGTTATCTTTGCAAGTCTCTTCGAATTATCAGTTTGGTTTGGCCTACTAGATTGATCTTTCTTGCAATGGGAAAGTGCTTAGCTTTGATTTCAATCTTGCGGTGTCCTTTCCCAGAGACAGTAGGGGCAGCAAGGCACGTATTGTATTGTTGCCATCGAGGATAGCAAGATGGGGTTTATTTCATATTGCATGAGTTTATCCCTCTACCTCATGTCATCTTGCTTAAAGTGTAACTCTGTTTTCTTGAACTTAATACTCTAGATGCATGCTGGATAGCGGTCGATGTGTGGAGTAATAGTAGTAGATGCAGGCAGGAGTCGGTCTACTTGTCTCGGACGTGATGCCTATATACATGAGCATACCTAGATATTCTCATAACTATGCTCAATTCTGTCAATTGCTCAACAATATTTTGTTTACCCGCCGTGAATACTTATGCTCTCGAGAGAAGCCACAAGTGAAACCTATGGCCCCCGGGTCTATCTTCCATCATATTAATCTTCCAATAGTTAGTTATTTTTATTGCCTTTTATTTTACTTTGCATCTTTATCATAAAAATACCAAAAATATTATCTTATCATATCTATTAGATCTCACTCTCGTAAGTGACCGTGTAGGTATTGACAACCCCTTACTACATTGGTTGCGAGGATTTATTTGTTTGTGTAGGTACGAGGGACTTGTGCGTGGCCTCCTACTGGATTGATACCTTGGTTCTCAAAAAATGAGGGAAATACTTACGCTACTCTGTTGCATCACCCTTTCCTCTTCAAGGGAAAATGTCGGCGTTCTGGGAATGGGGGTCCCCAGACTTGCCTGCCTACGGCCTGCGACGTGGCTCAAAAGGGGGCCCAGCGCGGCCCATCTTCACCAACACAAACCCAAGACCCTCGCGAGGGGCCAAGCCTCGCGGGGCGGACGACGCGGAGCTTCCTCAGGCACGGCCTCGTCGGGCTGGCTCACGAGGAGGCGGAGAGATCAAGGCGGGGTACCTCATGAGGTGCCCGTGACGCATGCCATGACGACCGGGGGCGCCAGGCGGGTGCCAGCCCGCGCAGTGTCCTCCCTTCCTCTTTGATGCAAAGGGGGCAAGCGCAGCCGTGGAGTACCGAGGCATCAGGCAAAGGTTGCCGTTTCGGTGCAACGAGACCAAGACCAGGAGGACTACGAGACGGAGGTCACCGTGGAGCCCAAGACGGCGTCATCACCAGAGCTTTGCGCAGGCGAAGACTACTTTTGTCATGATAGTTGATACCAGCTATCCCCCTTCAAATTAGCCCACCATTGTTGGCTCCTTTCCCGCTCGATATTTGGGAAGAGGACCAGGGCCTCTATAAATAGGAGCAGCCACCCACAGAGCCAAGGGGGCAGAGAAGAGAGCCGGGCCGGAGGGTTGGAAGGATAGAGAAGATCAGAAAGAGGGAGAAGAGAGCTGAGCCGGAGGGTTGGAAGGATAGAGAAGATCAGAAAGAGAGAGAGAGAGAGAGAGAGAGAGAGAGAGAGAGAGAGAGAGAGAGAGAGAGAGAGAGAGAGAGAGAAAGGTGACTGAGCTCCTCCCAGGAGTTCATCGTACCAGCTAAGAACAGACCCTCGCGAGGCTGTTCTTCCTTGTATTGTTCATCATCATCAGCCCAAGAGGCAATCCACCACACCACACACTGGAGTAGGGTATTACACCAGAATGGTGGCCCGAACCAGTATAAACCCTGCGTCTCTTGTGTTGTTCTTTCCATAGTTCAGATCCTAGCAAGGCGGAGGGGTGCAGGAAGGTAGGAGGCGAAATCTCCGCGCGCGCCCCATTGTTCGAACCTCAAGGGTTTGCCGGAACCCGGAATCCAACCTTTGGCGCACCAGGTAGGGGTGCGCCGGGATTCGTCTTCCACCACCCAGTTCTCCTCCAACCATCACGCCCATGTTTGACGCTCGTCGGGACCGCGCCGAGCGCTGGGCCGCGCTCGCTTCCCGTGTCGCCCAGACGGCCCCTGTCGGCGGGCGTCCTTGCCGTTCCCCATCACCTGCCATCAATGCCGCCACCGGCCCGGCGGGAGACGAGCAGCAAGCATCGTCCCAGCATCCGTCCGTGCGGCGAGACGGCCGAACCGCAACTCCCTCGCTCACCCCAGCTGGTTCTTCGTCCCGCGCGCTTCACGCGCCCATGGAGGCTCGGCTGCACTCATCGCAGCGAACGAGCTCCTGCGCTACCGTCCCGTCGACGACGTCTACGAAGAATGGCTCGACCGCGTCGCCGAGCTCGTCCGCGCCGCAGGGGGATCTCCTGCGCCGTCCGTTCCGCTGCACCGCACCCCGCCTCGCGCAGGCAGTGAAGCTCCGGTGGCGCCCCGGCCGCCTCCTCCTCAGGAAGGCGCCATGGCTCCAAGGCGCGTGGCCCCTGGGTGGAACCCGCTCCATCAGGCGCCAGCGCAGTAAGAGCAGAGTTGTCAAGAAGTCCCTCGCCCGCAGGAAGCTGCCCGGGCGCTCCCTACTCCAGCACGTCGCGACCATGCTCCTGCTCCCGCGCGTCAAGACCCCGCGCTGCTCCCAGCTGCAGCGCGTGGGGACATGCAAGACCAAGTTCCCCGTCATCCAAGGCCTCCCGTGGCCACAGCAGGCTGTCGCGCCTTCACCACCGAGCTACGCAACGTCGCGTGGCCCGGCAAGTTCAGGCCAGACTTGCCTCCTCGCTACGATGGCACGGCTGACCCTGCGGAGTTCCTCCAGCTCTACGAGCTGGGCATCGAAGCTGCCAACAGAGACGAGAAGGTCATGGCGAACTGGTTCCCCATGGCACTCAAGGACGGGGCCCGCACCTGGCTCCTGAACCTGGCTCCAGGCACAATCTCCTCCTGGGACGAGATGCGCACCCGCTTCATCGCCAACTTCCAAGGCACTCACGACTGGCCGTCCGCCGTGAGCAACATGCGCCGCATCAAGCAACAGCCCGGGGAGACCCTGCAGAAGTACATCCCGCGCTTCAACAAAGCGCGCCTCAAGATTCCCAAGGTGACTGAGGAGGCCATCATCTCGGCCTTCTCCGACGGCGTGCACGACATCAAGATGAAGGAGGAGCTGGCGATGCATGAAGACCTGTGCACTTCCTTGGAACTGTTCAACCTGGCAACCAAGTGTGCCAGGGCCGAGGAAGGGCGTCTCTCCCTCCTCGAGCTGCCTGCCGCAGACCTAGAAGAGAAGAAACCCAAGGCCAAGGATGTGAAGCGCAAGGGGGCTGTCGTGCTCGCGGCAGAACCAGACACCAAGCGGGGCAGAGATCAGCCCGAACCTTCCAAGGGCAGCCGGTACTGTGTGTACCACGACCTCCACACCTAGAACACCAACGAATGTCAAGAGCTCCGAGCCATGCGAGAAGGAAGGATCGGCCGTGACCCTGACCGCAGTGACCGGGGCTACGGTCGGGGAGGAGGCAGGAACGCAGGACGCTGGGAAGACCGTGGCCCGCGCCAAGGGTGGCGCGATCAACCTCGCGAGGATCACTGGCAAGACCTGCCTCGCGAGGGAGGCTGGAGGGATCAGCCTCGCGAGGGAGATTGGAGGGATCAGCCTCGCGAGGATCACCCGCAAGGCAACGCAGGCCTCCCACCGCTGCCGCCGCAGCCAAGGAGAAATGAGGACCACCACCAGGACGAGGGGGCTGGGGGCTTCCAGGAGCCGCGCGCGATCGGCTGCATCCTGGGCGGGGCACAAGCCCCAGCCTCTCAGCGCATCTTCAAGCAGTTCGCCCGCAAAGTGAACGCAGTCCTCCCCAGGCTCGAAGCCACGCGCCCTCTCAGGTGGTCGGCGTGCGCCATCACGTTCAACTCAGCAAATCAGCTCAAGTGTGTGGCTATAGCCGGAGTTCTCCCGATGCTTTGTTCCCCAATCATCAGCAACGTGGTGGTCACCAAGACCCTCATCGATGGTGGTGCAGGGCTCAACGTCCTGTCCGTGGAAACATTCTACAACCTCCAAGTGCCCTACAGCCAGCTTCAGCCAACCAAGCCTTTCTCCGGTATCACCGGTGTCGGCGTTCTGGGAACGGGGGTCCCCAGACTGGCCTGCCTGCGGCCTGCGGCATGGCTCAAAAGGGGGCCCAGCGCGGCCCATCTTCACCAACACAAACCCAAGACCCTCGCGAGGGGCCAAGCCTCGCGGGGCGGACGACGCGGAGCTTCCTCAGGCGCGGCCTCGTCGGGCTGGCTCACGAGGAGGCGGAGAGATCAAGGCGGGGTACCTCACAAGGTGCCCGTGACGCAATCCATGACGACCGGGGGCGCCAGGCGGGTGCCAGCCTACGCAGTGTCCTCCCTTCCTCTTTGATGCAAAGGGGGCAAGCGCAGCCGTGGAGTACCGAGGCATCAGGCAAAGGTTGCCGTTTCGGTGCAACGAGACCAAGACCAGGAGGACTACGAGACCTCTGCCTCGGTCGCGAGGGTGCTGCAGCCGGCGTGCTGCAGCCAGAGCTCCAGGGGCTCCCCCTGCGGGATGATGGAGGCAAAGAAGGGAGGAAGGCGGATCCAAGACTAAAGAGGAATGGCGACGTGGAGCACGAACTCTTGGGAGGAGCCCTCGATGTGGACCCCAGGGGGGACGACCCACACCTTCGTGACCCGTCGGCGCCGACGGCGGCGCCGCCCATGGCAGTCAGCATCAGCTCCTTCGGGCCCTCGACGTGCGCGTACAATGGCAGCGGGAACCCCGGCGGCACCCGCTCGCACCAAGGCCTCGACACCACCTGAAGGCCCCTTCGTCCAGGCCACGGGGGACGAGCCGTTTCTTCGGCGGGAGTGGGTCTGGTTCCCCTCGGGGAGCCTTTCCCTTCTCTGCCGTCGAGAACCGGCGGATCGGAGCCATCGCAGTAGCAAGGATCGGGAAGAAGGAGAAGCAAGGAGGGATGGACTGGAAGGGCGCGCGCTGTTCCGTACTTATGGCCGGCGAAGGCCAACCGCCTACCTGCACGATTGTAGGTAATCATGACCCACTTTGGATGCAGGGACTTGTCCAATCCGTGCAGTTGCCGAGGCGCCATGGGGAAGTGGAGACGCCCACGTCCAACAAACCGCCACGCGGCGCCCAAGGCCGCAGGCTGTTAGGGCCCGCGGCGCTTCGCTCTTGCCCTTCCGGCTCCCAGCACGGCCAAGTCCGGGCGCGCCTTGGGCCCGGGGGCTACTGTCAATGTTCTGGGAACGGGGGTCCCCAGACTTGCCTGCCTGCGGCCTGCGGCGTGGCTCAAAAGGGGGGCCAGCACGGCCCATCTTCACCAACACAAACCCAAGACCCTCGCGAGGGGCCAAGCCTCGCGGGGCGGATGACGCGGAGCTTCCTCAGGCGTGGCCTCGTCAGGCTGGCTCACGAGGAGGCGGAGAGATCAAGGCGGGGTACCTCACGAGGTGCCCGTGATGCAAGCCATGACGACCAGGGGCGCCAAGCGGGTGCCAGCCCGCGCAGTGTCCTCCCTTCCTCTTTGGTGCAAAGGGGGCAAGTGCAGCCGCGGAGTACCGAGGCATCAGGCAAAGGTTGCCATTTCGGTGCAATGAGACCAAGACCAGGAGGACTACGAGACGGAGGTCACCATGGAGCCCAAGACGGCGTCATCACCAGAGCTTTGCGCAGGCGAAAACTACTTTTGTCAGGATAGTTGATACTAGCTGCCCCCCTTCAAATTAGCCCGCCATTGTTGGCTCCCTTCCCGCTCGATATTTGGGAAGAGGACCAGGGCCTCTATAAATAGGACCAGCCACCCACAGAGCCAAGGGGGCGGAGAAGAGAGCCGAGCTGGAGGGTTGGAAGGAGAGAGAAGATCAAAAAGAGAGAGAGAGAGAGAGAGAGAGAGAGAGAGAGAGAGAGAGAAAGGTGACAGAGCTCCTCCCAGCAGTTCATCGCCCCAGCTAAGAACAGACCCTCGCGAGGCTGCTCTTCCTTGTATTGTTCATCATCATCAGCCCAAGAGGCAATCCACCACATCACACATTGGAGTAGGGTATTACACCACAACGGTGGCCCGAACCAGTATAAACCCTGCGTCTCTTGTGTTGTTCTTTCCATAGTTCAGATCCTAGCAAGGCGGAGGGGTGCAGGAAGGTAGGAGGCGAAATCTTCGCGCGCACCCCATTGTTCGAACCTCAAGGGTCTGCCGGAACCCGAAATCCGACAACCGACGGCTCCACGGTCCCAATTGGGCAGGTCCGCCTCCTTGTCATCTTCGGGGCACGCGACAACTACCGCATCGATCTTATCGACTTCGACGTCGCTCACATTCGCCTGCCGTACAACGCCATCCTTGGGTACCCAGCGCTGGCCAAGTTCATGGCCGTAAATCACCACGGCTACAATGTCCTCAAGATGCCAGGAAGCGGTGGAGTCATCATGGTGCCATGTGAAGAGAAGGACGCGGTGTGTTCCCTGGAACGAGCCTTTCAAGCCGCGTCACTGGAAGACCCAGATCGTGGAAGCAGGAGGCCTCCCGAGACCGCCCCTAAGAAGAAGAAGACATCGTCCGGCCTGACCACTCAGGAGGCAGGCCCCTCTGGGCCCGCGCCTGCCTAGGTGGAACCTCCTTCCATCGCATAGGAAAGCGCGCCCGGCACCCTCCTCAGGCAGGGCTCGGGGGCTCTCCCCTGGAGGGCCACCGACCTAGCTAGGGTCACGAGGGAGGCGCTTGGGCACCACATGGAGGCGTGTTTCGAAGCATGTTTCCCTCAAGAAGGAGCAAGGCAAGGAGACCCATACCCTCAGGAGTTCGTCAGCAAGGCCATTCAGGAGCTACAGGAGTCAAGAGTCATGAAAGGCGGCCGCCGCTACCAGCAGTGGCTCCCCATCCAGGCGAGGATGGTGGGCTGCGCGTCTGCGTCGACATACCAGGGCTCAACCGAGTCGCCTCTTTGGAGCGCCTCTGGCCCTCGCGAGTGGGGCGCTATGGAGGCCCACCCCACAGCTACGTACGCATGCCTTACGGCTTGCCGAACGCGGCTGACACGTACCGGCGCCTCATGAGGGGCATCACGGAGGCACGCGAGGCAGGGCGTTCCGCAGCCCTGGCGGGGATGGAGATGGCCCGTGAGGAGCCGCCAGCGCATCCGGAGCCTCCCGAGGCCCCTGGGCCTGGGGGCTCGTGAGGATCGGCTTCTGCAGCCCGGAGAGTCTGCTACACCAATGCTCCTTCGTCCTCAACATCATCAGGTGACATCTTTCGAGTTTTATTTCCAGCTGGGAGCGCCCCCCGGGGCTGCATTATTCCCAGGCCGCGTGGGTCCGTCCCTGCGGCGTGTATCCCTTTTTTATTCCATGTTGTTAGCTTACCTTGTTGGGGGCGCCCCTTGGGCCGCATGATCCCCAAGCCGCTCGGGCCAGGCCCAACGGCATGTATCCCGTTTGCGTTTATTTCCGATTATGCGTTAGAACCACCATGCTTGATAATCTGATGCCGGTCCACGACACCTCTTCTTCTCCATGCCGACCACTTGCACGTTAAAGGGGGGGGGGGTACCTGAGAATCGCGACTCAGGGCTCTTACTGGCTCACCAGCCCTCACCCTCTGGCCTTGTCCATGGCATCGCGACCTGGCATACTAGCGACGGCTGAGACTAGCTCGAGGGCCGGGACCCGAGGACGTAGAGTGCCGACATCTAACCAAATTTGTAGGGACACATCACAAGATAAGGCCCAGTGCCAGGCGCAACCCGCCTAGAGGTAGGGCCCCGTGAGTCCCGCGCTGGCTCACGGGTGCCCAGATACACCTCGCCAGGCCCTACCGTGCCAGCCACGTGTCAGGGCGGGGCTGTACACGCCCCAAGGGCTCCTCCCGGAGGGGGCCCCCTCCCACGTACCAGTGGAAGCACCATGCTCTGTGCTGGCTGACGACACTGCCGAGGAGCGGCTATGCCCGTACACATACGGTAGCGTTATGCTCCGCACTGGTGATAAACAACTGAGGGCGTCCCCCGGGCCGCACCAACCTCAGGGAGCCCAGAGCTCAGTGTCTAGCCTCATCATAAGGCCTCCCCTCGGGAGTGCCGCGCGAGGGGGCTGGGCACGGGGGCTGCGCCTGGGTCACACCCAGACGCACGCCGCCCAGCCAGGTCCCCCCGGGCCTGGTTCGTCACGCGTCTCTCCCCGAGCGGAGCCAAGGTACGAAGGCCATTTGAGCGTCAAAGGGGACTCCTAAGCATCGCGGCTCAGGAGCCTAACTGGTCGCGTAGCCCCTCACTCTGTGGCCCCGTCCTGGTTTCCGGTCGGGACCAACGCTGGGTGAGTCACGCGCGCGGCCGGACTCTGCAGACGTAGAACGGTAGATCCACCCGCATCACACCTCCCTACTTGTTGTTCGTGCGCCAAGGGGGACTCCTGAGCATCGCGACTTAGGAGCCTAACTTGTCACGTGGCCCCTCACTCCTTGGCCCCGTCCTGGTTTCCGGTCGGGACCAACGCTGGGTGAGGCATGCACGGGGCCGGGCTCTGCCGGCGTAGAACATAAGCAAGTAGGAAGGAAAAGCACAAATTTCAAGGAATTCAAAAGCAAATATTACAGTCCACACTATTATCTCAATGCCAAACGCAAGTTTAAACGCCTCCCTGAGGCATGATACATGTGCAGGAATTAAAGGCAGGACAGGAGCCGCGACGAAGTCACTTGTCGGCGATGGAGCAGCACAGATTGGGTACGCCTCACGGAGCGGTGGGGTCGGCAGTGCCTTGCTACAGCTTGGTGCTGAAGGCCCGGAACTTCCCCAACAAGGCCTCTGCACGACCCTTCATGGCCTCGGCAGCGGCAGCGGCACGCTCGCCGCTCACTGGCTCCAGCAGGCTGTCGAGGTCGACACCGGGATCGCGAAGGTAGATGTGGGTGAGGACCCGCGTCATTGCTGCAGAAGACAGGACACACGCCTTGGCCTCGGCCGCGGGTCCAAGGCCAAGGGCGACATCTTCAAGAGCGTGAACCAGGAAGGGAAGCAGGTTGGCGGGGCCGTCCTCAGTGCCAGCCAGTGGGCTCTCCAGGCCGCTGTCGTAAAGCGTCCTCAGTGAGGAGCGAGCCCTCGCCTCCATCTCCGCAAAGGCCACGCGGTCCTCGGTAAGAACCAGGGCCTCGTCGTCCAGCTTGGCCTTCCTTGCCCCCAACTCCTGCTCCAGCGTGCCTAGGCGGTCGTGGCGTTTCTTGAGCTTGACCTCCCTCTCCTTGAGAGCCGCCTCGCGAGCCTTCACGCCTTCTTCCTGCTCTTGGCGAAGGCGGACCTCGTTCGCGAGCTGGTCCCACAGACCTTGCAGTTCGCCCTCCAGCGCCTTGCAACGACCACGGACGTCGACCACCTCCCCCAGGGCTGCATCACGAGCAGCCTTCGCCTCAAGGACGACCTGCTTCTTCTCGTCGCATGCCGTCGAGGCCTGGACCAGCGCCGCCCAAACCGAAGCGTCGGAGCGAACCCATCCTGAAGCCAGCTCCAAGCGCCCGGCCACCAAGCGGGGGTCGGCGCCAAGAAGATCCTGACGCAGTCGGTCCAGCTCAGCAACAGCACGATCCAGAACGGCAGAAGGAGTCGGAGAGACAGCAGCCGGGTGAGTAGGAGGAGAAGACGGCAGCGCGGCCACAGCATCCTGAGGCGGAGTCTGCGCCCCGACAGCTAAAGTGGCGGCGGCAGGCAAAAGCACCTCAGGAGCCACTTGGGCCGTGGGGGCTGAGCTCGCCCCAGCCGGCTCAGCCAGGCCTCGCGCGGACGACCGGGCGGGAGAAGCCTGTGCGTTGCGGTCACCCTCCTTCGCAGGCAGAAGCGCCGCCACAGATGGAACCTCGGGAGCCCCCTTCGGCTTCTTTGCTGCGGGCACCAGCCTATCCAAGAAATGCGGACATCAAGCCTCAGAAGCAGAGCAAGAGATAAAGATAAGAATCGAATGCTTACGGGTCATCGTCAGTGAGCTCAAGCGGCCTCCGGCCAAATTTGAAGCCTGAAAGCCGGCTGGAAGGGTCAACCTTGGCAAGCTTGGAGGCGGAAGGTGCATCTGCGGTCCGCCCCGGGGCCGGGGCAGGCCCGCGGGAGATCAACCCGGTCCTGCCCTTTTTAGGGATCGGGTGTGAGCTCCCGCTGTCCTACTCGTCGTTATCCTCGTCGTCGTCTTCGTCGTCATCCTCGTCGTCATCGCTCGGAGAGAGGCGGAGAATGCGGGACCGGCGCCGGGGGAGGGGAGCCCTCGACTCTCCGTCAGTCGCCTCAGAGTCAGGCCCTTTTCCCCGCTCCCCTCCTTCCTCCTCTTCGCTGGAGTCGTCGGAGGGCACGTCCACCGGTCCCTCGGGAGTTTCCACGGGCATGGGCCCATCCCCATTGAAGACGGGCATGGACTTCACTACCTGCTCCCAGTCGTCGCGAAGGAACAAGGGTGTAGGAGCGCCCACCAACCTCGCCACATCGCCCTCGACCAGAGATTGGAGGACAGCAGCCAGATCTCCGTCGGCTAAGGCCGCGGGGCTCGGGCGGGGCCTCCACATCGGAAGTGAGTACTGCCGAAGCGGAGCCAGCTGGTGCTCCAGGAATTCCCTCAGCAGCGACGCGCCGGTCAGCTTCGTCGCCGCCATGTTGGCCGGCCTCAGATCCGCGTCCATCTTCTCCAAGATCAGCTTCGCGCGGGGGTCCGTGAGCTCCGCTCGACCCCAATCGCTGGAGCTCGTGGGCTGCTCTGTCGGCAAGATCAGCCGAGGGTGGATGCGCCCAGCATCTACCAACACCCACTTGCTCCTGAAGCCCTCAATCCTTTTCCCGGGGTTTGAAATGGCAATGGCGGCACCGTATGCGATGAAGCTCGCGCATGCGTAAGCAGTACCACGAGAGGTCCGGAGGTAGAAGTAGTGGCGCAGTAAGGCCACTGAGGGCTGCACCCCTACGTGAGCCTCGCAGTAATAGGCGAAGATTGCCAGGAGAAGGACGGACTTGGGATGGAGATGCAGGGCTTGTAGCTTATAGTGGCGGAGGACAGAGAAGAAGAACTCGGAGAAGGAAGGCACCAGGCCAGCAGCAATGGCACTTACAAAGAGCGGATAGAAGGTGCTCCCTTGACCCTCAGGGGTGGCGGAGCCGGCTTTAAGCAGCTTCGCCCCGTTGGTGCCCCGCGCCGTCGCCATCCGGCGCAACCGGGCAAGGCTCGCCTTCGACACGTTCGGCGGGTCCAGGGCAGACGAGTACCAAGCTACGGCCGGGGGCTGACGAGGTGACATGGCTTCCTAGGTCACATGGTCAGAGTGGATCTAGAAATTTTGGAGGAAGGAGAGGCGCAGGAAAGGGGATCTGAGCAGCAACCGGGGAAAGCAAGAAGCAAAGCCTAGATGGATGCCTTTCCTTTATCAACTCGCACGGTTGCTAGGGCGCCCACATCCAACCAACCGCCACGCGGCACCCAAGGACGCAGGCTGTTAGGGCCCACGGTGCTTCGCTCTTGCCCTTCTGCCTCCCTGCATGGCCAAGTTCGGGCGCGCCTTGGGCCCCGGGGCTACTGTCGGTGTTCTGGGAACGGGGGTCCCTAGACTTGCCTGCCTCCGGCCTGCGGCGTGGCTCAAAAGGGGGCCCAGCGCGGCCCATCTTCACCAACACAAACCAAAGACCCTCGCAAGGGGCCAAGCCTCGCGGGGCGGACGACGCGGAGCTTCCTCAGGCGCGGCCTCATCGGGCTGGCTCACGAGGAGGCGGAGAGATCAAGGCGGGGTACCTCACGAGGTGCCTGTGATGCAAGCCATGACGACCGGGGGCGCCAGGCGGGTGCCAGCCCACGCAGTGTCCTCCCTTCCTCTTTGGTGCAAAGGGGGCAAGCGCAGCCGCGGAGTACCGAGGCATCAGGCAAAGGTTGCCATTTCGGTGCAACGAGACCAAGACCAGGAGGACTACGAGACGGAGGTCACCATGGAGCCCAAGACAGCGTCATCACCAAAGCTTTGCGCAGGCGAAGACTACTTTTGTCAGGATAGTTGATACCAGTTGTCCCCCTTCAAATTAGCCCGCCATTGTTGGCTCCCTTCCCGCTCGGTATTTGGGAAGAGGACCAGGGCCTCTATAAATAGGACCAGCTACCCACAGAGCCAAGGGGGTGGAGAAGAGAGCCAAGCCGGAGGGTTGGAAGGATAGAGAAGATCAGAAAGAGGGAGAAGAGAGCCGAGCCCAAGGGTTGGAAGGATAGAGAAGATCAGAAAGAGAGAGAGAGAGAAAGGTGACTGAGCTCCTCCCAGCAGTTCATCTCCCCAGCTAAGAACAGACCCTCGCGAGGCTGTTCTTCCTTGTATTGTTCATCATCATCAGCCCAAGAGGCAATCCACCACAGCACACACTGGAGTAGGGTATTACACCACAACGGTGGCCCGAACCAGTATAAACCCTGCATCTCTTGTGTTGTTCTTTCCATAGTTCAGATCCTAGCAAGGAGGAGGGGTGCAGGAAGGTAGGAGGCGAAATCTCCGCGCGCACCCCAGTGTTCGAACCTCAAGGGTCTGCCGGAACCCGGAATCCGACAAAAACCAACGCACGTGCTCAAGAGGTAGCAGCACGCAAGGTAAACCATTATAAACTCCTAGCTAATTAAGAATGGCATGAGCAACTATAATCTCTAATTGTCATTGCAAATATGTTTCATTCATAATTGGCTGAATCAGGAATGATGAACTAATCATGTTTACAAAAACAAGATAGGTCGAGTTCATACCAGCTTTTCTCATCTCAATTAGTCCATCATATATCGTCATTATTGTCTTTCACTTGCACAACCGAACGGTGTGGATAATAATAATAGTGCACGTGCATTGGACTAAGCTGGAATCTGCAAGCATTTAATACACAAGAGAAGACAAGGTAATATGGGCTCTTGGTTAAATCAACAATAATGCATATGAGAGCCACCCAAAATTTTTCATCATGGTCTTCTCCTCTCGACCCCCAAAGTAAAGAAATGAAATAAGACTATTTACGCGGGAAAGCTCCCAACAAGCAAAAGAAGAACGAGAAATCTTTTTGGGTTTTCTTTTAATTATTACTACTATAGGCATGGAAAGTAAACTAGCTAAAAGCTACAACTAATTTGTTTGGTTTTTCTTAAGTTTTTTCAAACACACAAGAAGAATGCTGGAAAAGAAAATAAACTAGCATAGATAGTACAAGGAAAAAGTATGAGCACCGACAACTGGAATGAGTGTGTGAACATGAATGTAATGTCGGTGAGAAATACGTACTCCCCCAAGCTTAGGCTTTTGGCCTAAGTTGGTCTATGGCCATGGCTCAAAGCTGCCCTCTTCGGTGTACGGAGGAGTGTCCTCTGGGTGCCACTGGTTGGCGATCTCCTCCGGATCCCACTGATAAATAGACTGTTGATAAGGGTCAAGGGATGGCTCCGGCTCAGGCTCTGGAGCTGGTGTCACGCTCCAGTATGCATAAACGGCCTCCGACAAAATGAGGTACGTGCCTGAAAATATGTTAAACAAAGAGGGCGCAGGCAAGGTAATAATCTCACGGTAATTTTTATCTTATATCAATTTATACTTAAGCATGTTCTTCTTATCTTTAACAATGAAATCATGTGCTACCATACTCTTATAATCTAGAAAAATAGGGGGCAACAACTTTTCCTCTTTCTCATAATGCCTAATAGGTATCCTAAAGTCTGCAGCAAGGCGCGAAGCAAAGATGACTCCGAAGATGGGGCCCTTTGTACGGTTCAGATTTAATTGTTTAGCAACAATAGCGCCTAAACTAAAAGTGGTATCATCAAACAAAGCATGGCGTACAATAACAATATCAGGAGCACTGAGATTTCCACTGTTCCCGCGACCAATTAAGTAGCAAATATTGCAAAGTAACGTAGAAAAGGAAAATGTATGATAATAATTCTTGCATCAAAAACTTTCCTTGTTTCCCCTACAACAATTGTATCAATAAAACCCTCCACATCATTACGATGTGGTTCCTGTATGTTGCCAGCAAAGGGTATCTTACAGACCCGACAAAAATCATATAGTGACATCTCCTTAACCTCATCATATAAATGAAATTCCACCGAAGGTGGTGATTTCTTAGCATGAAAGTGAAAAATTTGCATGAAAATATTAGTGAGGAGGAGATACTGTTCGCGCTGGTCGCGGAGGAAGTCGATGAGGCCTGCATTCTCAGCCAAATAATAAAAGTCATCATAAATCCCGGCTGCTCTCAAGAACTCATCACAAGGCCATTCGCATGGCTGAACCTCCGCAGTGCAAGGGAGATTATATGTGGGGTTCTTATTCTCTTCACTTTGCTTACCCTTCGAGCTTCGGCTCGAAGAGCCCCTCAACAATCTCTTCATCATTTTCTTTCTCTAAAAAATTTCTGAAATTTTTAGTGACTCAAAATAAAAGTGAACCAAACTCAACAAGATTGGTAGCAACTACTCCAACAAGTGCCTAGAGGCCATATCATGCATTAAAACTACTTTTGACCACCTAAATTTGACATGCAAGCTCAAGAACAGGGTCACCTAAGCAGCAAAAATTTGCAATAAATAAAGCACTAGAACAAAAACAAATTGGACCATTGGAGGAGTCACATACCGAAGAACAATCCCCCAAAGCAGTTTTGTGAATGGAGCTTTGAGCTAGGAGATCGAAAATGACAACAAGATGAGCTAGAACCCGGGTTTGAGCTATGGGAGGATTTTTCTGGAGGAAGACGAAGTGTGTGGTTGCTGGAATAAGTGGAGGGTCCTGATGTCTACTACACAACCTTCTTCTTGTAGACGTTGTTGGGCCTCCAAGTGCAGAGCTTTGTAGGACAGTAGAAAATTTCCCTCAAGTAGATGACCTAAGGTTTATCAATCCGTAGGAGGCGTAGGATGAAGATGGTCTCTCTCAAGCAACCCTGCAACCAAATAACAAAGAGTCTCTTGTGTCCCCAACACACCCAATACAATGGTAAATTGTATAGGTGCACTAGTTCGGCGAAGAGATGGTGATACAAGTGCAATATGGATAGTAGATAATAGTTTTTGCAATCTGAAAATATAAACACAGCAAGGTAACAAGTGATAAAAGTGAGCGTAAACGGTATTGCAATGATAGGAAATAAGGCCTAGGGTTCATACTTTCACTAGTGTAAGTTCCCTCAACAATACTAACATAATTGGATCACATAACTATCCCTCAACATGCAACAAAGAGTCACTCCAAAGTCACTAATAGCGGAGAACGAACGAAGAGATTATGGTAGGGTACGAAACCACCTCAAAGTTATTATTTCCAATCAATCCGGTGGGCTATTCCTATAAGTGTCACAAACAGCCCTAGAGTTCGTACTAGAATAACACCTTAAGACACAAATCAACCAAAACCCTAATGTCACCTAGATACTCAAATGTCACCTCAAGTATCCGTGGGCATGATTATATGATATGCATCACACAATCTCAAATTCATCTATTCAACCAACACAAAGGACCTCAAAGAGTGCCCCAAAGTTCTACCGGAGAATCACGACGAAAACGTGCGCCAACCCCTATGCATAGGTTCCCAATGTCACGAAAACCGCAAGTTGATCACCTCAACATACATCAAGTGGCACGTGGTATCCCATTGTCACCACAGATATCCATGGCAAGACATACATCAAGTGTTCTCAAGTCTTTAAAGACTCAATCCGATAAGATTACTTCAAAGGGGAAACTCAATTCATTACAAGAGAGAAGAGGGGGAGGAGAAACATAAGATCCAACTATAATAGCGAAGCTTGCGATACATCAAGATCGTGCCAAATCAAGAACACGAGAGAGAGAGAGAGATCAAACACATAGCTACTGGTACATACCCTCGGCCCCGAGGGAGAACTACTCCCTCCTCGTCATGGAGAGCGTCGGGATGATGAAGATGGACACTGGTGAGGATTCCCCCTCTGGCAGGGTGCCGGAACAGGGTCCCGATTGACTTTTGGTGGCTACGGAGGCTTCTGGCGGCGGAACTCGCGATCTATCTTGCACTCTGGAAGTTTTAGGTCACGTAGGTATATATGGGTGCAGTGAAGGAAATATGCCCTAGAGGCAATAATAAAGTTATTATTTATTTCCTTATATCATGATAAATGTTTATTATTCATGCTAGAATTGTATTAACCAGAAACATAATACATGTGTGAATACATAGACAAACAGAGTGTCACTAGTATGCCTCTACTTGACTAGCTCATTGATCAAAGATGGTTATGTTTCCTAACCATAGACATGAGTTGTCATTTGATTAACGGGATCACATCATTAGGAGAATGATGTGATCGACTTGACCCATTCCGTTAGCTTAGCACTTGATCGTTTAGTTTGTTGCTATTGCTTTCTTCATGACTTATACATGTTCCTATGACTATGAGATTATGCAACTCCCGTTTACCGTAGGAACACTTTGTGTGCTACCAAACATCACAACGTAACTGGGTGATTATAAAGGTGCTCTACGGGTGTCTCTGAAGGTACTTGTTGGGTTGGTGTATTTCGAGATTAGGATTTGTCACTTTGATTGTCGGAGAGGTATCTCTGGGCCCTCTCGGTAATGCACATCATCTAAGCCTTGCAAGCATTGCAACTAATGAGTTAGTTGCGAGATGATGTATTACGGAACGAGTAAAGAAACTTGCCGGTAACGAGATTGAACTAGGTATTGAGATACCGACGATCGAATCTCAGGCAAGTAACATACCGATGACAAAGGGAACATCGTATGTTGTTATGCGGTCTGACCGATAAAGATCTTCGTAGAATATGTAGGAGCCAATATGATCATCCAGGTTCCGCTATTGGTTATTGACCGGAGACGTGTCTCAGTCATGTCTACATAGTTCTCAAACCCGTAGGGTCCGCACGCTTAACGCTACGATGACAGTTATATTATGAGTTTATATGTTTTGATGTACCTAAGGAGTTCGGAGTCCCGGATGAGATCGGGGACATGACGAGGAGTCTCGGAATGGTTGAGACGTGAAGATCGATATATTGGATGACTATATTCGGTCTTCGGAAAGGTTCTGAGTGATTCGGGTATTTTTCGGAGTACCGTAGAGTTACGGGAATTCGCCGGGGAGTATATGGGCCTTATTGGGCCATACGGGAATAGAGGAGATAGGCCAAAAGGAAGGAGGCCTGCGCCCCCCTCTGGTCCGAATTGGACAAGGGGTGCAGCGCCCTTTTCCTTCTCCCTCTCCTCCTCTTTCCTTCTCTCCTACTCCAACAAGGAAAGGAGGAGTCCTACTCCCGGTAGGAGTAGGACTCCCCCCTTGGCGCGCCCTCCTAGGCCGGCCGCCTCCTCCCTTGCTCCTTTATATACAGGGGCAGGGGGGCACCTCTAGACACAACAAGTTGATCGTCTCTTAGCCGTGTGCGGTGCCCCCTCCATGATAGTCCACCTTGATAATACTGTAGCGGTGCTTAGGTGAAGCCCTGCGTCGGTAGAACATCAACATCGTCACCACACCGTCATGCTGACGAAACTCTCCCTCAACACTCGGCTGGATCGGAGTTCGAGGGACGTCATTGGGCTGAACGTGTGCTGAACTCGGAGGTGCCGTACGTTCGGTACTTGGATCGGTCGGATCGGGAAGACGTACGACTACTTCCTCTACGTTGTGTCAACGCTTCCGTTGCCGGTTTACGAGGGTACGTAGACAACACTCACCCCTCTCGTTGCTATGCATCACCATGATCTTGCTTGTGCGTAGGAATTTTTTTGAAATTACTACATTCCCCAACAGTGGCATCCGAGCCTAGGTTTTATGCGTTGATGTTGTGCATGAGTAGAATACAAGTGAGTTGTGGGTGATATAAGTCATACTGCTTACCAGCATGTAATACTTTGGTTCGGCGGTATTGTTGGATGAAGCGGCCCGGACCGACATTACGCGTACGCTTACGCGAGACTGGTTCTACCGACGTGCTTTGTACACAGGTGGCTGGCGGGTGTCAGTTTCTCCAACTTTAGTTGAACCAAGTGTGGCTACGCCCGGTCCTTGCGAAGGTTAAAACAGCACCAACTTGACAAACTATCGTTGTGGTTTTTGATGCGTAGGTAAGAACAGTTCTTGCTAAGCCCGTAGCAGCCACGTAAAACTTGCAACAACAAAGTAGAGGACGTCTAACTTGGTTTTGCAGGGCATGTTGTGATGTGATATGGTCAAGACATGATGCTAAATTTTATTGTATGAGATGATCATGTTTTGTAACCGAGTTATCGGCAACTGGCAGGAGCCATATGGTTGTCGCTTTATTGTATGCAATGCAATCGCGCTGTAATGCTTTACTTTATCACTAAGTGGTAGCGATAGTCGTGGAAGCATAAGATTGGCGAGACGACAACGATGCTACGATGGAGATCAAGGTGTCGTGCCGGTGACGATGGTGATCATGACGGTACTTCGGAGATGGAGATCACAAGTACAAGATGATGATGGCCATATCATATCACTTATATTGATTGCACGTGATGTTTATCTTTTATGCATCTTATCTTGCTTTGATTGACGGTAGCATTATAAGATGATCCCTCACTAAATTATCAAAGTATAAGTGTTCTCCCTGAGTATGCACTATTGCGAAAGTTCTTCGTGCTAAGACACCACGTGATGATCGGGTGTGATAGGCTCTACGTTCAAATACAACGGGTGCAAAACAGTTGCACACGCAGAATACTCAGGTTAAACTTGACGATCCTAGCATATAACAGATATGGCCTCAGAACACGGAGACTGAAAGGTCGAGCATGAATCATATAGTAGATATGATCAACATAGTGATGTTCACCATTGAAACTATTCCATCTCATGTGATGATCGGACATGGTTTAGTTGATATGGATCACGTGATCACTTAGAAGATTAGAGGTATGTCTGTCTAAGTGGGAGTTCTTAAGTAATATGATTAATTGAACTTTAATTTATCATGAACTTAGTCCTGGTAGTATTAGCATATCTATGTTGTAGATCAATAGCTCGCAATGTTGCTCCCAGTTTATTGTGTTCCTAGAGAAAAATTATGTTGAAAAATGTTAGTAGCAATGATGCGGATTGGATCCGTGATCTGAGGTTTATCCTCATTGCTGCACAGAAGAATTATGTCTTTAATGCACCGCTAGGTGACAGACCTATTGCAGGAGTAGAGGCAGATATTATTAACGTTTGGCTAGCTCAATATGATGACTACTTGATAGTTTAGTGCACCATGCTTAACAGCTTAGAATCGGGACTTCAAAGACGTTTTGAATGCCATGGACCATATGAGATGTTCTAGGAGCTGAAGTTAATATTTCAAGCAAATACCCGAGTTGAGAGATATGAAGTCTCCAACAAGTTCTATAGCTAAAAAGATGGAGGAGAATAGCTCAAGCAGTGAGCATGTGCTCAGATTGTCTGGGTACTACAATCGCTTGAATCAAGTGGGAATTAATCTTCCGGATAAAATAGTGATTGACAGAATTCTCTAGTCACCATCACCAAGTTAGTAGAACTTCGTGATGAACTATAATATGCAAGGGATGATGAAAACGATTCGCGAGCTTTTCATGATGATGAAATCGATGAAGGTAGAAATCAATAAAGAGCATCAAGTGTTGATGATTAACAAGACCACTAGTTTCAAGAAAAGGGCAAAGGGAAAGAAAGGGAACTTCAAGAAGAACGGCAAGCAAGTTGCTGCTCAAGTGAAGAAGCCCAAGTCTGGTCCTAAGCCTGAGACTAAGTGCTTCTACTGCAAAGGGACTGGTCACTGGAAGCGGAACTGCCCCAAGTATTTGGCGGATAAGAAGGATGGCAAAGTTAACAAAGGTATATTTGATATACAGATTATTGATGTGTATTTTACTAGTGTTCGTAGCAACCCCTTGATATTTGATACTGGTTCAGTTGCTAAGAGTAGTAACTCGAAACGGGAGTTGCAAAATAAACAGAGACTAGTTAAGGGCGAGGTGACGATGTGTGTTGGAAGTAGTTCCAAGATTGATATGATCATCATCTCACACTCCCTATACTTTCGGGATTAGTGTTGAAACTAAATAAGTGTTATTTGGTGTTTGCGTTGAGCATGAATATGATTTGCTCATGTTTGTTGCAATACGGTTATTCATTTAATTATAGAATAATTGTTGTTCTATTTACATGAATAAAACCTTCTATGGTCATACACCCAATAAAATGGTTTGTTGGATCTCGATCGTAGTAATACACATATTCATAATATTGAAGCTAAAAGATACAAAGTTAATAATGATAGTGCAACTTATTTGTGGCACTGCCGTTTAGGTCATATTGGTGTAAAGCGCATGAAGAAAATCCATGCTGATGGGCTTTTGGAATCACTTGATTATGAATCAGTTGATGCTTGCGAACCGTGCCTCATGAAGCAACATGACTAAGACTCCGTTCTCCGGAACAATGGAGCAAGCAACTGACTTATTGGAAATAATACATACTGATGTATGCAGTCCAATGAATGTTGAGGCTCACGACAGGTATCACTATTTTCTGATCTTCACAGATGATTTGAGCAGATATGATTATATCTACTTGATGAAACACAAGTCTGAAATATTTGAAAAGTTCAAAGAATTTCAGAGTGAAGTGGAGAATCATCGTAACAAAAATAAAAGTTTCTACGATATGATTGCAGAATTAAAATATTTGAATGACGAGTTTGGCCTTCAGTTAAAACAATGTGAAATAGTTTCACTACTCATGCCACCTGGAACACCACAGTGTAATGGTGTGTCCGAACGTCGTAACCGTGCTTTATTAGATATGGTGCAATCTATGATGTTTCTTACCAATTACCACTATCGTTTTGGGGTTATGCATTAGAGATAGCTACATTCAAGTTAAATAGGACACCATCTAAATCCGTTGAGACGACACTGTATGAAGTTTGGTTTGGCAAGAAACCTAAGCTATTGTTTCTTAAAGTTTGGGACTGCGATGCTTATGTGAAAAAGTTTCAACATGATAAGCTCGAACCCAAATCGGAGAAGTAAATATTCATAGGATACCCAAAAGAAAATGTTGGGTACACCTTCTATCACAGATCCGAAGGCAAGATATTCATTGTTGAGAATGGATCCTTTCTAGAGAAGGAGTTTCTCTCGAAAGTAGTGAGTGGGAGGAAAGTAGAACTTGATGAGGTAACTGTACCTGCTCCCATATTGGAAAGTAGTTCATCACAGAAATCTATTCCTGTGACTACTACACCAATTAGTGAGGAAGCTAATGATGATGATCATGTAACTTCAGATCAAGTTACTACCGAACCTCGTAGGTAAACCAGAGTGTGATCCACACCAGAGTGGTACGGTAATCCTATTTTGGAGGTCATGTTACTTGACCATGACGAACCTACGAACTATGAGGAAGCGATGATGAGCCCAGATTCCGCGAAATGGCTTGAGGCCATGAAATCTGAGATGAGATCCATGTATGAGAACAAAGTATAGACTTTGATTGACTTGCCCATTGATCGGCGAGCCATTGAGATTAAATGGATCTTCAAGAGGAAGACGGACGCTGATAATAGTGTTACTACAAAGCTAGAATTGTCGCAAAAAGGATTTCGACAAGTTCAAGGTGTTGACTACGATGAGAGTTTGTCACTTGTATCTATGCTTAAGTCTGTCCGAATCATGTTAGAAATTGCCGCATTTTATGAAATCTGGCAAATGGATAAACAAAACTGCATTCCTTAATGGATTTACTAAAGAAGAGTTGTATATGATGCAACCAGAAGGTTTTGTCAATCCTAAAGGTACTAAAAAAATATGCAAGCTCCAGCGATCCATCTATGGACTGGTGCAAGCATCTCGGAGTTGGAATGTACGCTTTGATAAGTTGATCAACGCATATATGTAGACTTGTGGTGAAGTCTGCATTTACAAGAAAGTGAGTGGGAGCACAACAACATTTCTGATAAGTATATGTGAATGACATATTGTTGATCGGAGATAATGTAGAATTATTCTGCAAAGCATAAAGGAATGTTTGAAATGAGTTTTTCAAAGAAAGACCTCGGTGAAGCTGCTTACATATTGAGCATCAAGATCTATAGAGATAGATCAAGACGCTTGATAAGTTTTTCAATGAGTACATACCTTGACAAGATTTTGAAGTAGTTCAAAATGGAACAGTCAAAGAAGGAGTTCTTGCCTGTGTTACAAGGTGTGAAGTTGAGTAAGACTCAAAACCCGACCACGACAGAAGATAGAGAGAGAATGAAAGTCATTCCCTATGCCTCAGCCATAGGTTCTATAAAGTATGCCATGCTGTGTACCAGACCTATTGTATACCCTGCCCTGAGTTTGGCAAAGGGAGTACAATAGTGATCTAGGAGTAGATCACTGGACATTGGTCAAAATTATCCTTAGTGGAATAAGGATATGTTTCGCGATTATGGAAGTGACAAAAGGTTCATCGTAAAAGGTTACGTCAATGCAAGTTTTGACACAGATCCAGATGACTCAAAGTCTCAATCTGGATACATATTGAAAGTGGGAGCAATTAGCTAGAGTAACTCCGTGCAGAGCATTGTTGACATAGAAATTTGCAAAATACATACGAATCTGAATGTGGCAGACCCGTTGACTAAACTTCCCTCACAAGCAAAACATGATCACACCTTAGTACTCTTTGGGTATTAATCACATAGCGATGTGAACTAGATTATTGACTCTAGTAAACCCTTTGGGTGTTGGTCACATGACGATGTGAACTATGGGTGTTAATCACATGGTGATGTGAACTATTGATGTTAAATCACATGGCGATGTGAACTAGATTATTGACTCTAGTGCAAGTGGGAGACTGAAGGAAATATGCCCTAGAGTTAATAATAAAGTTATTATTTATTTCCTTATATCATGATAAATGTTTATTATTCATGCTAGAATTGTATTAACCGGAAACATAATACATGTGTGAATTCATAGACAAACAGAGTGTCACTAGTATGCCTCTACTTGACTAGCTCGTTGATCAAAGATGGTTATGTTTCCTAACCATAGACATGAGTTGTCATTTGATTAACGGGATCACATCATTAGGAGAATGATGTGATTGACTTGACCCATTTCGTTAGCTTAGCAATTGATCGTTTAGTTTGTTGCTATTGCTTTCTTCATGACTTATACATGTTCCTATGACTATGAGATTATGCAACTCCCATTTACCGGAGAAACACTTCGTGTGCTACCAAACGTCACAACGTAACTGGGTGATTGTAAAGGTGCTCTACAGGTGTCTGTGAAGGTACTTGTTGGGTTGGCGTATTTCGAGATTAGGATTTGTCACTCCGATTGTCGGAGAGGTATCTCTGGGCCCACTCGGGAATGCACATCACCCAAGCCTTGCAAGCATTGTAACTAATGAGTTAGTTGCGAGATGATGTATTACGGAACGAGTAAAGAAACTTGCCAGTAACAAGATTGAACTAGGTATTGAGATACTGACGATCGAATCTCAGGCAAGTAACATACCGATGACAAAGGGAACAACGTATGTTGTTATGCGGTGTGACCGATAAAGATCTTCGTAGAATATGTATGAGCCAATATGAGCATACAGGTTCCGCTATTGGTTATTGACCGGAGACGTGTCTCGGTCATGTCTACATAGTTCTCAAACCCGTAGGGTCCGCACACTAAACGCTACGTTGACAGTTATATTATGAGTTTATATGTTGTGATGGACCGAAGGAGTTCGGAGTCCCGAATGAGATTGGGGACATGACGAGGAGTCTCAAAATGGTCGAGACGTAAAGATCGATATATTGGATGACTATATTCGGACTTCGGAAAGGTTCCGAGTGATTCGGGTATTTTTCGGAGTACCGGAGAGTTACGAGAATTCGCCGGGGAGTATATGGGCCTTATTGGGCCATACGGGAATAGAGGAGATAGGCCAAAAGGAAGGAGGCCTGCGCCCCCCCGCTGGTCCGAATTGGACAAGGGGTGCAGCCCCCTTTTCCTTCTCCCTCTCCTCCTCTTTCCTTCTCTCCTACTCCAACAAGGAAAGGAGGAGTCCTACTCCCGGTAGGAGTAGGACTCCCCCCTTGGCGCGCCCTCCTAAGCCGGCCGCCTCCTCCCTTGCTTCTTTATATACAGGGGCAGGGGGGCACCTCTAGACACAACAAGTTGATCAAGTTGATCGTCTCTTAGCCGTGTGCGGTGCCCCCCTCCATGATAGTCCACCTCGATAATACTATAGCGGTGCTTAGGCGAAGCCCTGCATCGGTAGAACATCAACATCGTCACCACACCGTCGTGCTGACAAAACTCTCCCTCAACACTCGGCTGGATCAGAGTTCGAGGGACGTCATCGGGCTGAACGTGTGCTGAACTCGGAGGTGCCGTACGTTCGGTACTTGGATTGGTCAGATCGGGAAGACGTACGACTACTTCCTCTACGTTGTGTCAACTCTTCCGTTGCCGGTCTACGAGGGTACGTAGACAACACTCTCCCCTCTCGTTGCTATGCATCACCATGATCTTGCTTCTGCGTAGGATTTTTTTTGAAATTACTATGTTCCCCAACATGCAGGAGGTACATCAGGGGAGCCACGAGGGCCCCACGAGATAGGGGGCGCGCCCTAGGGGGGTGGGCACGCCCCCCACCCTCGTGAGCACCTCGTTCCTTCCTTGACGTGGGGTCCAAGTCCATCAGGTGTGTTTCCTTCCAAAAATAACTTCTCCAGTTGATTTCATTCCGTTTCGACTCCGTCTGATATTCCTTTTCTTCAAAACACTGAAATAGGCATAAAGCAGCAAATCTGGGCTGGGCCTCCAGTTAATAGGTTAGTCCCAAAAATAATATAAAAGTGGATAATAAAGCCCAATATTGCCCAAAACAGTAGATAATATAGCATGGAGTAATAAAAAATTATAGATACATTGGAGACGTATCAAGCATCCCCAAGCTTAATTCCTGCTCGTCCTCGAGTAGGTAAATGATAAAAAGGATAATTTTTGATGTGGAATGCTAGTTGGCATAATTTTAATGTAATTCTTCTTAATTGTGGCAAGAATATTCAGATCCATAAGATTCAAGACAAAAGTTTATATTGACATAGAAATAATAATACTTCAAGCATACTAACAAAGCAATTATGTCTTCTCAAAATAACATGGCTAAAGAAAGCTATCCCTACAAAATCATATAGTCTGGCTATGCTCCATCTTCACCACACAAAGTATTTAAATCATGCACAACCCCGATGACAAGCCAAGTAACTGTTTCATACTTTTGATGTTCTCAAACTTTTTCAATCTTCACGCAATACATGAGCGTGAGCCATGGATATAGCACTATAGGTGGAATAGAGTGGTGGTTGTGGAGAAGACAAAAAGGGGGAAGATAGTCTCACATCAACTAGGCGTATCAACGGGCTATGGAGATGCCCATCAATAGATGTCAATGTGAGTGAGTAGGGATTGCCATGCAACGGATGCACTAGAGCTATAAATGTATGAAAGCTCAACAAAAGAAACTAGTGGGTGTGCATCCAACTTGCTTGCTCATGAAGACCTCGGGCATTTGAGAAAGCCCATCATCGGAATATACAAGCCAAGTTCTATAATGAAAATTCCCACTAGTATATGAAAGTGATAACTCAAGAGACTCTCTATATGAAGAACATGGTGCTACTTTGAAGCACAATATATGAGACTCACTATATCATGGTGCTACTTTGAAGCACAAGTGTGGAAAAAAAAGATAGTAGCATTGCCCCTTTTTATTTATTTTTTATTTATTTATTTGGCCTTTCTCTTTTTCTGGCCCTTTTTTTATTTGGTCTTTATCTTTTTTTATTTGGCCTTTCTTTTTTTGGGGGACAATGCTCTATTGAATGATGATCATCACACTTCTATTTATTTACAACTCAATGATACAACTCGATACTAGAACAAAGTATGACTCTATATGAATGCCTCCGATGGTGTACCGGGATATGCAATGAATCAAGAGTGACAAGTATGAAAGAATTATGAACGGTGGCTTTGCCACAAATACAATGTCAACTACATGATCATGCATAGCAATATGACAATGATGAAGCATCATGATAAACTGGATGGTGGAAAGTTGCATGGCAATATATCTCGGAATGGCTATGGAAATGACATAATAGGTAGGTATGGTGGCTGTTTTGAGGAAGGTATATGGTGGGTTTATGATACCGGCGAAAGGTGCGCGGTATTAGAGAGGCTAGCAAAGGTGGAAGGGTGAGAGTGCGTATAATCCATGGACTCAACTTTAGTCATAAAGAACTCATATACTTATTGCAAAAATATACAAGTTATCAAAGCAAAGTATTACGCGCATGCTCCTATGGGGATAGATTGGTAGGAAAAGACCATCTCTCGTCCCCGACCGCCACTCATAAGGAAGACAATCAATAAATAAATCATGCTCCGACTTTGTTACATAACGGTTCACCATATGTGCATGCTACGGGAATCACAAACTTCAACACAAGTATCTCTCAAAATCATAACCACTCAACTAGCATGACTCTAATATCACTATCTCCATATCTCAAAACAATCATCAAGCATCAAACTTCTCTTAGTATTCAACACACTCATAAGAGAATTTTTATTATTCTTGAATACCTAGCATATTAGGATTTTAAGCAAATTACCATGCTATTAAGACTCTCAAAATAATCTAAGTGAAGCATGAGAGTTCATCTATTTATTCAAAATAAAACTACCACCATGCTCTAAAAGATATAAGTGAAGCACTAGAACAAATGAAAAACTACTCCGAAAGATATAAGGGAAGATCAATGAGTAGTTGAATAATTATGCAACTATGTGAAGACTCTCTAACATTTAATAATTTCAGATCTTGGTATTCTATTCAAACAGCAAGCAAATCAAAATAAAATGACATTCTAATAATAGCAAACATCATGTGAAGAAGCAAAAACTTTGGATCAACCGATACTAACCGATAGTTGTTGAAGAAGAAAGGTGGGATGCCAACCGGGGCATCCCCAAGATTAGATGCTTGAGACTTCTTGAAATATTATCTTGGGGTGCCTTGGGCATCCCCAAGCTTGATCTTTTTTGTCTCCTTAATTCCTCTCATATCACGGTCTCCCTAAATCTCAAAAGCTTCATCCACACAAAACGCAATAAGGACTCGTGAGATAAGTTAGTATAAACCATTGCAAAACCTTATCATACTCTACTGTAGCAAATCACTAAAATTATTATTAAACATTGCATACTAAATGTCTCTGCATATTTAATAGTCCTATCCTCAAATAGAATCATTAAAGAAGCAAACACATGCAAACAATGCAAACATAACAGCAATCTGCCTAAACAGGATAGCCTGTAAAGAATGCTGCAACATCCATACTTCCCTAGCTCCAAAAATTATGAAATAAAATTCCCACTGTAGTAAATTTATCAGATCTTAATATGCAAAAGGTTTCAACATTTTATCACATTCTGACTTTTCTAGGGAATTAATGCAATAGCGGTAAACTTTCTGTTTTCAAACAGCAACATGTGGACTTCTAAAATAGGCATAGTAAAGGCTATCAATGCCACTTTTATTGAAATAAAAGATGCAAAACATTGTTCTAAATAACAGCAAGCAAGTACTAACAAAATAAATTGATGCTCCAAGCAAAACACATATCATGTGGCGAATAAAAATATAGCTCCAAGTAAAGTTACCGATGAACGAAGACGAAAGAGGGGATGCCTTCCGGGGCATCCCCAAGCTTAGGCTCTTGGATATCCTTGAATATTACCTTGGGGTGCCTTGGGCATCCCCAAGCTTAGGCTCTTTCCACTCCTTATTCCATAGTCCATCGAATCCTTACCCAAAACTTGAAAACTTCACAACACAAAACTTAACAAAAAACTCATAAGCTCCGTTAGTATAAGAAAATAAATCACCACTTCAAGTTATTGTAATGAACTCAATATTTATTTATATTGGTGTTAAACCTACTGCATTCCAACTTATATATGGTTTATAAACTATTTTACTAGCCATAGATTCACCAAAATAAGCAAACAACACACGAAAAGCAGAATCTGTCAAAAACAGAACATTCTGTAGTAATCTGGATCAAACGTATACTTCTGGAACTCATAATATTCTCAAATAAATTTCTGGACCTGAGGAATTTATCTATTAATCATATTCAAAAAGCATTAACTAAATAGCACTCTCCAAATAAAAATGGCAGCAGTTCTCGTGAGCGCTAAAGTTTCTGTTTTTGACAGCATGATCAACAAGACTTCCTCCAAGTCTTCCCAAAGGTTCTACTTGGCACAAACACTAATTAAACACATAAAACCACATATAAACAGAGTCTAGATGAATTATTTATTACTAAACAGGAACAAAAAGCAAGGAACAAAAATAATATTGGGTTGCCTCCCAACAAGCACTATCGTTTAACGGCCCTAGCCAGGCATGATGATTTCAACGATGCTCACATAAAAGATAAGATTTGAAACATAAAGAGAGCATCATGAATAATATGACTAGCACATTTAAGTCTAACATACTTCCTATGCATAGGGATTTTGTGAGAAAACAATTTATGGGAAAATAATCAACTTGCATAGGAAGGTAAAACAAGCATAACTTCAAAATTTTAAGCACATAGAGAGGGAACTTGATATTATTGCAATTCCTACAAGCGTATATTCCTCCCTCATAATAATTTTCAGTAGCATCATGAATGAATTCAACAATATAACCATCACCTAAAGCATTCTTTTCATGATCTATAAGCATAGAAATTTTATTACTCTCCCACACAAGCAAAATTCTCTCATCAATAATAGTGGGAGCAAACTCAACAAAATAATTATCATGTGAGGAATAATCCAATTGAAAACTAAAATCATGATGACAAGTTTCATGGATATAATTATTCTTTATAGCATACAAGTCATCACAATAATCATCATAGATAGAAACTTTGTTCTCATAATCAATTGGAACCTCTTCCGGAATAGTGGATTCATCACAAAATAAAGTCATGACCTCTCCAAATCCACTTTCATCAATATAATCATCATAAATAGGAGGCATGCTTTCATCATAATAAATTTGCTCATCAAAACTTGGGGACAAAAAATATCATCTTCATCAAACATAGCTTCCCCAAGCTTGTGGCTTTGCATATCATTAGCATCATGGATATTCAAAGAATTCATACTAACAACATTACAATCATGCTCATCATTCAAATATTTAGTGCCAAACATTTTATAGATTTCTTCTTCTAGCACTTGAGCACAATTATCCTTTCCATCATACTCATGAAAGATATTAAAAAGGTGAAGCGTATGAGACAAACTCAATTCCATTTTTTATAGTTTTCTTTTATAAACTACACTAGTGATAAAACAAGAAACTAAAAGACTCGATTGCAAGATCTAAAGATATACCTTCAAGCGCTCACCTCCCCGGCAACGGCGCCAGAAAAGAGCTTGATGTCTACTACACAACCTTCTTCTTGTAGAAGTTGTTGGGCCTCCAAGTGTAGAGGTTTGTAGGACAGTAGCAAATTTCCCTCAAGTGGATGACCTAAGGTTTATCAATCCGTAGGAGGCGTAGGATGAAGATGGTATCTCTCAAGCAACCCTGCAACCAAATAACAAAGAGTCTCTTGTGTCCCCAACACACCCAATACAATGGTAAATTGTATAGGTGCACTAGTTCGGCGAAGAGATGGTGATACAAGTGCAATATGGATAGTAGATAATAGTTTCTGTAATCTGAAAATATAAAAACAGCAAGGTAACAAGTGATAAAAAGTGAGCGTAAACGGTATTGCAATGATAGGAAATAAGGCCTAGGGTTCTTACTTGCACTAGTGTAAGTTCCCTCAACAATATAACATAACCGGATCACATAACTATCCCTCAACATGCAACAAAGAGTCACTCCAAAGTCACTAATAGCGGAGAACGAACGAAGAGATTATGGTAGGGTACGAAACCACCTCAAAGTTATTATTTCCAATCAATCCGGTGGGCTATTCCTATAAGTGTCACAAACAACCCTAGAGTTCGTACTAGAATAACACCTTAAGACACAAATCAACCAAAACCCTAATGTCACCTAGATACTCCAATGTCACCTCAAGTATCCGTGGGCCTGATTATATGATATGCATCACACAATCTCAGATTCATCTATTCAACCAACACAAAGGACCTCAAAGAGTGCCCTAAAGTTCTACTGGAGAATCACGACGAAAACGTGTGCCAACCCCTATGCATAGGTTCCCAATGTCACGAAACCCGCAAGTTGTGTTGGGGAACGTAGTAATTTCAAAAAAAAATTCCTACGCACACGCAAGATCATGGTGATGCATAGCAACGAGAGGGGAGAGTGTTGTCTACGTACCCTCGTAGACCGAAAGCGGAAGTGTTAGCACAATGCGGTTGATGTAGTCGTACGTCTTCACGGCCCGACCGATCAAGCACCAAAACTACGGCACCTCCGAGTTCTAGCACACGTTCAGCTCGATGAGTTCCCCGGACTCCGATCCAGCAGAATGTTGGGGAAGAGTTCCGTCAGCACGATGGCGTGGTGACGATCTCGATGTTCTACCGTCGCAGGGCTTCGCCTAAGCACCGCTACAATATTATCGAGGATTATGGTGGAAGGGGGCACCACACACTGCTAAGAGATCAATGATCAATTGTTGTGTCTTTGGGGTGCCCCCTGCACCCGTATATAATGGAGCAAGGGAGGAGGAGGCCGGCCCTAGGAAGGGGCGCGCCAAGTGTGGAGTCCTACTAGGACTCCCTAGTCCTAGTAGGATTCCACCTCCCATATGGAATAGGAAAAGAGAAAGGGAAAAGGAGAAGGAAGGAAGGGGGCGCCCCCCTTCCCTAGTCCAACTCGGACCAGGCCAAGGGGAGGGGTGCGGCCACCCTTGAGGCCCTTTTCCTTCTTTCCCGTATGGCCCAATAAGGCCCAATACGTATTCCCTTAACTCTCAGGTACTCCAAAAAATACCCGAATCACTCAGAACCTTTCCGATGTCCAAATATAGTCGTCCAATATATCGATCTTTACGTCTCGACCATTTTGAGACTCCTCGTCATGTCCCCGATCTCATCCGGGACTCCGAACTCCTTCGGTACATCAAAACTCATAAACTCATAATATAACTGTCATCGAAACCTTAAGCGTGCGGACTATACGGGTTCGAGAACAATGTAGACATGACTGAGACATGTCTCCGGTCAATAACCAATAGCGGAACCTGGATGCTCATATTGGCTCCCACATATTCTACGAAGATCTTTATCGGTCAGACCGCATAACAACATACATTGTTCCCTTTGTCATCGGTATGTTATTTGCCTGAGATTCGATCATCGGTATCTCAATACCTAGTTCAATCTCGTTACCGGCAAGTCTCTTTACTCATTCTGTAATACATCATCCTGCAACTAACTCATTAGTTGCAGTGCTTGCAAGGCTTAAGTGATGTGCATTACCGAGAGGGCCCAGAGATACCTCTCCGACAATCGGAGTGACAAATCCTAATCTCGAAATACGCCAACCCAACAAGTACCTTCGGAGACACCTGTGGAGCACCTTTATAATCACCCAGTTACGTTGTGACGTTTGGTGGCACACAAAGTGTTCCTCCGGTAAACGGGAGTTGCATAATCTCATAGTCATAGGAACATGTATAAGTCATGAAGAAAGCAATAGCAACAAACTAAACGATCAAGTGCTATGCTAACGGAATGGGTCAAGTCAATCACGTCATTCTCCTAATGATGTGATCCCGTTAATCAAATGACAACTCATGTCTATGGTTAGGAAACATAACCATCTTTGATCAACGAGCTAGTCTAGTAGAGGCATACTAGTGACACTCTGTTTGTCTATGTATTCACACATGTATTATGTTTCTGGTTAATACAATTCTAGCATGAATAATAAAAATGTATCATGATATAAGGAAATAAATAATAACTTTATTATTGCCTCTAGGGCATATTTCCTTCATTCTCCCACTTGCACTAGAGTCAATAATCTAGTTCACATCGCCATGTGATTTAACATCAATAGTTCACATCACCATGTGATTAACACCCATAGTTCACATCGACATGGGACCAACACCCAAAGAGTTTACTAGAGTCAATAATCTAGTTCACATTGCTGTGTGATTAACACCCAAAGAGTACTAAGGTGTGATCATGTTTTGCTTGTGAGAGAAGTTTAGTCAACGGGTCTGCCACATTCAGATCCGTAAGTATTTCGCAAATTTCTATGTCAACAATGCTCTGCATGGAGATACTCTAGCTAATTGCTCCCACTTTCAATATGTGTCTAGTTTGAGACTTAGAGTCATCTGGATCAGTGTCAAAACTTGCATCGATGTAACCCTTTACGACGAACCTTTTGTCACCTCCATAATCGAGAAACATATCCTTATTCCACTAAGGATAATTTTGAACAATGTCCAGTGATCTACTCCTAGATCACTATTGTACTCCCTTGCTAAACTCAGGGCAGGGTATACAATAGGTCTGGTACACAACATGGAATACTTTATAGAACCTATGGCTGAGGCATAGGGAATGACTTTCATTCTCTCTCTATCTTCTGCTGTGGTCGGGTTTTGAGTCTTACTCAAATTCACACCTTTGTAACACTGGCAAGAACTCCTTCTTTGACTGTTCCATTTTGAACTACTTCAAAATCTTGTCAAGGTATGTACTCATTGAAAAACTTATCAAGCGTCTTGATCTATCTCTATAGATCTTGATGCTCAATATGTAAGCAGCTTCACCGATGTCTTTATTTGAAAAACTCCTTTCAAACATTCCTTTATGCTTTGCAGAATAATTCTACATTATCTTCGATCAAAAATATGTCTTTCACATATACTTATCAGAAATGCTGTAGTGCTCCCACTCACTTTCTTGTAAATACATGCTTCACCGCAAGTCTATATAAAACTATATGCTTTGATCAACTTATCAAAGCGTATATTCCAACTCCGAGATGTTTGCACCAGTCCATAGATGGATCGCTGGAGCTTGCATATTTTGTTAGTACCTTTAGGATTGACAAAACCTTCTGGTTGCATCATATACAACTCTTCTTTAATAAATCCGTTAAGGGATGCAGTTTTGTTTATCCATTTGCCAGATTTCATAAAATACGGAAATTGCTAACATGATTCGGACAGACTTAAGCATAGATACGAGTGAGAAACTCTCATCGTAGTCAACACCTTGAACTTGTCGAAAACCTTTTTGCAACAATTCTAGCTTTGTAGATAGTAACACTACTATCAGCGTCCGTCTTCCTCTTGAAGATCCATTTAATCTCAATGGCTCACCAATCATTGGGCAAGTCAATCAAAGTCCATACTTTGTTCTCATACATGGATCTCATCTCAGATTTCATGGCCTCAAGCCATTTCGTGGAATCTGGGCTCATCATCGCTGCCTCATAGTTCGTAGGCTCGTCATGGTCAAGTAACATGACCTCCAGAATAGGATTACCGTACCACTCTGGTGCGGATCTCACTCTGGTTTACCTACAAGATTCGGTAGTAACTTGATCTGAAGTTACATGATCATCATCATTAGCTTCCTCACTAATCGGTGTAGTAGTCACAGGAATAGATTTCTGTGATGAACTACTTTCCAATAAGGGAGCAGGTACAGTTACCTCATCAAGTTCTACTTTCCTCCCACTCACTTCTTTCAAGAGAAACTCCTTTTCTAGAAAGGATCCATTCAAAGCAACGAATATATTGCCTTCAGATCTGTGATAGAAGGTGTACCCAACATTTTCTTTTGGGTATCCTATGAAGACGCACTTCTCCGATTTGGGTTAGAGCTTATCAGGTTGAAACTTTTTCACATAAGCATTGCAACCTCAAACTTTAAGAAACAACAGCTTAGGTTTCTTGCTAAACCATAGTTCATACGGTGTCGTCTCAACGGATTTAGATGGTGCCCTATTTAACGTGAATGCAGCTGTCTCTAATGCATAATCCCAAAACGATAGTGGTAGATCGGTAAGAGACATCATAGATCGCACCATATCTAATAAAGTACGGTTATGATGTTCGGACACTCCATTATGCTGTGGTGTTCCAGGTGGCGTGAGTAGTGAAACTATTTCACATTGTTTTTAACTGAAGGCCAAACTCGTAACTCAAATATTTTACTTCTGCGATCATACGTAGAAACTTTTATTTTTGTTACGATGATTCTCCACTTCACTCTAAATTCTTTGAACTTTTCAAATGTTTCAGACTTGTGTTTCATCAAGTAGATATACTCATATCTGCTCAAATCATCTATGAAGATCAGAAAATAATGATACCTGCCACGAGCCTCAATATTCATCGGACCACATACATCAGTATGTATGATTTCCAACAAATCTATTGCTCGCTCCATTGTTCTGGAGAACGGAGTCTTAGTCATCTTGCCCATGAGGCATGGTTCGCAAGCATCAACTGGTTCATAATCAAGTGATTCCAAAATCCCATCAGCATGGTTTTTCTTCATGCGCTTTACACCAATATGACCTAAACGGCAGTGCCACAAATAAATTGCACCATCATTATTAACTTTGCATCTTTTGGTTTCAATATTATGAATATGTGTATCACTACGATCGAGATCCAACGAACCGTTTTCATTGGGTGTGTAACCATATAAGGTTTTATTCATGTAAACAGAACAACAATTTATTCTCTTACTTAAATGAATAACCGTATTGCAATAAACATGATCAAATCATATTCATGCTCAACGCAAACACCAAATAACACTTATTTAGGTTCAACACTAATCCCAAAAGTGTAGGGAGTGTGCCATGATGATCATATCAATCTTGGAACCACTTCCAACACACATCGTCACTTCACCCTTAACTAGTCTATGTTCGTTCTGCAACTCCCGTTTCGAGTTACTACTCTTAGCAACTGAACCAATATCAAATACCGAGGGGTTGCTACGAACACTAGTAAAATACACATGTATATCAAATATACCTTTGTTAACTTTGCCATCCTTCTTATCCGCCAAATACTTGGGGCAGTTCCGCTTCCAGTGACCAGTCCCTTGCAGTAGAAGCACTTAGTCTCAGGCTTAGGACCAGACTTGGGCTTCTTCACTTGAGCAGCAACTTGCTTGCCGTTCTTCTTGAAGTTCCCCTTCTTCCCTTTGCCCTTTTCTTGAAACTAGTGGTCTTGTCTACCATCAACACTTGATATTTTTCTTGATTTCTACCTTCGTCGATTTCAGCATTATGAAGATCTTGGGAATCATTTCCGTTATCCCTTGCATATCATAGTTCATCACGAAGTTCTACTAACTTGGTGATGGTGACTAGAGAATTCTGTCAATCACTATTTTATCTGGAAGATTAACTCCCACTTGATTCAAGCGATTGTAGTACCCAGACAATCTGAGCACATGCTCACTGCTTGAGCTATTCTCCTCCATCTTTTAGCTATAGAACTTGTTGGAGACTTCATATCTCTCAACTCGGGTATGTAGCGCCCCGAGACCGATGTGCCAGGTGTCCTCCAGTTTTTCGTTGTTGTTGCGTTGTCATTGCTTGCGTGTCATGCATTGCATATCATGTCATCATGTGCATTTCATTTGCATACATGTTCGTCTCATGCATCCGAGCATTTTTTTCCCGTTGTCCGTTTTGCAATCCGGTGCTCCTATGTCATCCGGTGTCCCTTTCTACCTCTTTTTGTGTGCGGGTGTTAAACGTTTTCGGATTGGACCGAGACTTGTCATGCAACCTTGGTTTACTACCAGTAGACCGCCTGTCAAGTTTCGTGCCATTTGGCCTTCGTTTGATACTCCAACGGTTAACCGAGGGACCGAAAAGGCCTCGTGTGTGTTGCAGCCCAACACCCTTCCAAAGTGGCCCAAAACCCACCTAAACCTCCTCCATCATCTCGGTCGTTCGATCACGATCGTGTGGCCGAAAACCACACCTCATTTGGACTCTCCTAGCCCCCTCTACCTATAAATATGTGGCCTTCCCCGAAATTTTCGTGGATGAAACCCTAGCCATCTTCCTCCTCGCGCCCGGACAAAACTCCTCCACCGCCGGACACGTCCGCGCCGCCCTCCTCGGCGAATCACAGCGCGACACCTCACCTCCGGCGCCCTCTCTCTCCTTCCCGCCGCCAGGCCCACCGGGGCCCGAGGCCGGCCCCCGCGGCCCGTCTCCGCGCCGCCGCTCGCCCGCGGAGATCCCGCGCCCCGCGCCGCCTCGAGGCGCGCGCGCGCCGCCGCACGTCGCCCGGCCGCTGCCATGCGCTGACCGCGCCGGACCCGCCTCCCTCGCCGCTGCCATGCGCTGACCTCGCCGCCGCCCTGCTCCCTCGCCGGCGCCGAGCCGCCCAGCGACCTCCGCCGCCAACGCCGCCGGCGTCGCCCCGCTCCGGCCACCTCCGGCCTCCTCCACCGCGGCGCCTCCTCTCCTCCAAGTCCGGCGAGCTCGAAGTCCGGTGATCCTCGGTTCTCGTGCAGCCCCGATCTGGATCTAGATCTGAGCATCTCGGGTTGACTTTTCTCTCCCGAAACCCTAATTAATTTGCATATTTCATCATGTCGTATCTCCGCATTCGTAGCTCCGTTTTGGGCGTGTAGCATATCAAAATGTTCATCTCAGAGAGTGCATCATTTGATCTCATTGCATCATTTTCATTTGAGCTCATCTTGGTGCCCGAAATTCTGTTGGAAGAGAGCTATTTGAGTTAATTGTCAGATCTGCTGCACCAGATAGCTATTTGTCATTTTTGCCATGATTATTGTGTGCATGATATGCCACTGAGCTCTACATGTGTTTTGTTATATGCCATGCCATCTTTACAGAGGTGCTATCCATGTATTTTTGTGATATGTGTGGTAACTAGCACAAGCTTGCAAAGTAGTGCATTCGTTAATGCTGATTTCAGGGACTTAGAATTTCTCTAAGTCCTTGATCTGTTTTTATCAATATGACATATGTTCGTGTTGTTTCCTAGTGATCCGTGCCTCTTTTGAGGATGATCAGTAAAGATGTTTTTTTAATATTGTGGTGATCTATCCATCCATGTCTTTGTTTGCATTTATGGAGCACCCTAGCTCGAGTGAATCGAGCTCTACTTTTGCTATTTCGTGAATCTGGGCAGATTGTCTACTTGTTAGCGATTTTGCCGAGGATGTTGTTGTTGATCCGTACATGCTATGCTGTTGTTGTTGCCATGTCTAGCTTATATAATGTGTATTCTTGATGGGTGTATGCTTAGTTTGTCATGCCTTGCTCTGTAGTGAGTGCATCAAGCTCGTAAACATGCCTACTTGTTAATAGATTTGCATGCTCCAGTTTTTCACTAAGTCTATAATCTGATTATGTTTTTGCCATGTTCACATGCTTGCAATTGTATTTTTTGATCCCTTTTGGCTCAAGATCACTAAGGGACTTTTGTTAAGCTCTTTGAGTAGCTCTATGCCATGTATTGCTTTGCCATGTTAAGTTCCTGTAGCATCTAGTTTTCATGCTCCAAAGTGTGCTACCTGATCGGAAATTCCAGACAAGTGTTAATTTCACTAAGTCTGAAACCTGTTTACCAATTGCTCTTTTGCCATGCTTGTTTGAACCTGTCAATGGATGAATTGGCCGTAGCTCAGTGTTCATATTTTGTCAAGCATGATGAATGGATCCCTGCCATGTATTTTGTTGCCATGTTTGAGTGCTGTAGCATGTTTAACTTGTTGCATTTAGATGGCTACTTGCTGTATATCGCAGACCGGTGCCATATTTGTTTTGCTTGCCATTTCCAAACCGTGCATCCGTTTTCGGTGATCTTTATATCAATTTCAACTGAAATCACCTCACCTTTCCAGTGGCACACTTGGATTTCCAAGTTGAGGCCAAGTTCAATCACTCCTTGTCAAATATTGCACATGCATCGCATACCGCATCCCGCATATCATACCATGTTCACGTGTTGGATGTTTACTATGTTGTGTGCTTCTTTCCGGTGTTTGCTTCTTCGGGTTGGTTCCGGTAACGTCACGTTTGTGAGGACCTGTTCGTCTACGTTCGTTTGTCTTCTTCATGGACTCGTTCTTCTTCCTCGCGGGATTTTAGGCAAGATGACCATACTCTCGAAATCACTTCTATCTTTGCTTGCTAGTTGCTCGCTCTTTTGCTATGCCTATGCTGTGATACCTACCACTTGCTTATCATGCCTCCCATATTGTTAAACCAAGCCTCTAACCCACCTTGTCCTAGCAAACCGTTGTTTGGCTATGTTACCACTTTGCTCAGCCCCTCTTATAGCGTTGTTAGTTGCAGGTGAAGATTGAAGTTTGTTCCTTGTTAGAACATGGAGATGTTGTTCCTTGTTGGAACATGTTTACTTGTTGGGATATCACAATATATCTTATCTAATTAATGCATCTATATACTTGGTAAAGGGTGGAACGCTCGGCCTTATGCCTGGTGTTTTGTTCCACTCTTGCCGCCCTAGTTTCCGTCATATCGGTGCCATGTCCCCGGATTTTGCGTTCCTTATGCGGTTGGGTTATAATGGGAACCCCTTAACAATTCACCTTGAATAAAACTCCTCCAGCAAGGCCCAACCTTGGTTTTACCATTCGCCACCTAGCCTTTTTCTTTCCCTTGGATCGGCCAGCCCAAGGGTCATCTTATTTTAACCCCCCTAGGCCAGTGCTTCTCTAAGTGTTGGTCCAACCCAGAGCACCGTGCGGGGCCGTCCCTTGGCAACTTGGGTTACGTTGGCTCCCGTACGCTTAGCTTATCTGGTGTGCCCTGAGAACGAGATATGTGCAGTTCCTATCGGGATTTGTCGGCACAACGGGTGTCTTGCTGGACTTGTTTTACCATTGTCGAGGATGTCTTGTAACCGGGATTCCGAGTCTGATCGGGTCTTCCCGCTAGAAGGAATATCCTTCGTTGACCGTGAGAGCTTGTGATGGGCTAAGTTGGGACACCCCTGCAGGGATTTGAACTTTTGAAAGTCGTGCCCGCGGTTATGGGCAGATGGGAATTTGTTAATGTCCGGTTGTAGAAAACCTGAAGTTGACCTTAATTAGAATACATCAACCGCGTGTGTTACCGTGATGGTCTCTTTCCGGCGGAGTCCGGGAAGTGAACACGGTGTTGGAGTTATGCTTGACGTAGGTTGTTCTAGGATCACTTCTTGATCATAGTTTCCCGATCGTGCTTTGCCTTCTCTTCTCGCTCCCTTTTGCGAATAGGTTAGCCACCATATATGCTAGTCGCTTGCTGCAACTCCACCTCATACTTTTACCCTTCCTATAAGCTTAAATAGTCTTGATCGCAAGGGTGTGAGATTGCTGAGTCCCCGTGACTAACATATACTTCCAAAACCAGTTTGCAGGTGCCGATGTTACCGAGCGGGTGATGCAACCAAGCTCAGGAGGAGCTCGATGAAGATCTTGTCCTTTGTGTTGTTTCGTTCTAGTTGATCAGTAGTGGAGCCCAGTTGGGGTCGATCGGGGATCTGTGTAGCTTTTGGGGTAGTCTTCTTTTATTTTGGTTCCGTAGCCGGACCTTGATTGTATCTGGATGTTGTAATGCTTTATTCATGTAATTGTGTGAAGTGGCGATTGTAAGCCAACTATGTATCTCTTTCCCTTATGTATTACATGGGTTGTGTGAAGATTACCTCACTTGCGACATTGCTTTCAATGCAGTTATGCCTCTAAGTCGTGCTTCGACACGTGGGAGATATAGCCGCATCGAGGGCGTTACAGGGTATTTGCTTGAAATATTAACTTCAACTCCTGGAACATCTCATATGGTCCATGATGTTCAAAATGTCTTTGAAGTCCCGATTCTAAGGCGTTTAAGCATGGTGCACTAAACTATCAAGTAGTCATCATATTGAGCTAGCCAAATGTTCATAACATCTCCATCTGCTCCTGCAATAGGTTTGTCACCTAACGGTGCATCAAAGACATAATTATTCCGTGCAGCAATGAGGATAAACCTCAGATCACGGATCCAATCCGCATCATTGCTACTAACATCTTTCAACTTAGTTTTCTCTAGGAACATATCAAAAATAAAACAGGGGAGCTAAACGCGAGCTATTGACCTACAACATAGATATGCTAATACTACCAGGACTAAGTTCATGATAAATTAAAGTTCAATTAATCATATTACTTAAGAACTCCCACTTAGATAGACATCCCTCTAATCCTCTAAGTGATCACGTGATCCAAATCAACTAAACCATGTCCGATCATCATGTGAGATGGAGTAGTTTCAATGGTGAACATCACTATGTTGATCATATCTACTATATGATTCACGCTCGACCTTTCGGTCTCCGTGTTCCGAGGCCATATCTGTTATATGCTAGGCTCGTCAAGTTTAACCTGAGTATTCCGCGTGTGCAACTATTTTGCACTCATTGTATTTGAACGTAGAGCCTATCACACCCGATCATCACGTGGTGTCTCAGCACGAAGAACTTTCGCAACGGTGCATACTCAGGGAGAACACTTATACTTTGATAATTTAGTGAGGGATCATCTTATAATGCTACCGTCAATCAAAGCAAGATAAGATGCATAAAAGATAAACATCACATGCAATCAATATAAGTGATATGATATGGCCATCATCATCTTGTACTTGTGATCTCCATCTCCGAAGTACCGTCATGATCACCATCGTCACCGGCGCGACACCTTGATCTCCATCGTAGCATCGTTGTCGTCTCGCCAATCTTATGCTTCCACGACTATCGCTACCGCTTAGTGATAAAGTAAAGCATTACAGCGCGATTGCATTGCATAAAATAAAGCGACAACCATATGGCTCCTGCCAGTTGCCGATAACTCGGTTACAAAACATGATCATCTCATACAATAAAATTTAGCATCATGTCTTGACCATATCACATCACAACATGCCCTGCAAAAACAAGTTAGACGTCCTCTACTTTGTTGTTGCAAGTTTTACGTGGCTGCTACGGGCTTAGCAAGAACCGTTCTTACCTACGCATCAAAACCACAACGATAGTTTGTCAAGTTGGTGCTGTTTTAACCTTCGCAAGGACCGGGCGTAGCCACACTTGGTTCAACTAAAGTTGGAGAAACTGACACCCGCCAGCCACCTGTGTGCAAAGCACGTCGGTAGAACCAGTCTCGCGTAAGCGGATGCATAATGTCGGTCTGGGCCGCTTCATCCAACAATACCGCTGAACCAAAGTATGACATGCTGGTAAGCAATATGACTTATATCGCCCACAACTCACTTGTGTTCTACTCGTGCATAACATCACCGCATAAAACCTAGACTCTGATACCACTGTTGGAGAACGTAGTAATTTCAAAAAAAAATCCTACGCACACGCAAGATCATGGTGATGCATAGCAACGAGAGGGGAGAGTGTTGTCTACGTACCCTCGTAGACCGAAAGCGGAAGTTTTAGCACAATGCGGTTGATGTAGTCGTACGTCTTCACGGCCCGACCGATCAAGCACCGAAACTACGACACCTCCGAGTTCTAGCACACATTCAGCTCAATGACGATCCCCGGACTCCGATCCAGCAGAATGTCGGGGAAGAGTTCCGTCAGCACGACGGCGTGGTGACGATCTTGATGTTCTACCGTCGCAGGGCTTTGCCTAAGGACCGCTACAATATTATTGAGGATTATGGTGGAAGGGGGCACCGCACACGACTAAGAGATCAATGATCAATTGTTGTGTCTTTGGGGTGCCCCCCTGCACCCGTATATAAAGGAGCAAGGGAGGAGGAGGCCGGCCCTAGGAAGGGGCATGCCAAGTGTGGAGTCCAACTAGGACTCCCTAGTCCTAGTAGGATTCCACCTCCCATATGGAATAGGAAAAGAGGAAGGGAAAAGGAGAAGCAAGGAAGGGGGCGCCCCCCTTCCCTAGTCCAACTCGGACCAGACCAAGGGGAGGGGTGCGGCCACCCTTGAGGCCCTTTTCCTTCTTTCCCGTATGGCCCAATAAGGCCCAATACGTATTCCCGTAACTCTTCGGTACTCCGAAAAATACCCGAATCACTCGGAACCTTTCCGATGTCCGAATATAGTCATCCAATATATCAATCTTTATGTCTCGACCATTTCGAGACTCCTCGTCATGTCCCCGATCTCATCCGGGACTCCGAACTCCTTCGGTACATCAAAACTCATAAACTCATAATATAACTGTCATCGAAATCTTAAGCGTGCGGACCCTACAGGTTCGAGAACAATGTAGACATGACCGAGACACGTCTCCGGTCAATAACCAATAGCGGAACCTGGATGCTCATATTGGCTCCCACATATTCTCCGAAGATCTTTATCTGTCAGACCGCATAACAACATACGTTGTTCCCTTTGTCATCGGTATGTTACTTGCCCGAGATTCGATCGTCGGTATCTCAATACCTAGTTCAATCTCGTTACCAGCAAGTCTCTTTACTCGTTCCGTAATACATCATCCTGCAACTAACTCATTAGTTGCAATGCTTGCAAGGCTTAAGTGATGTGCATTACCGAGAGGGCCCAGAGATACCTCTCCGACAATCGGAGTGACAAATCCTAATCTCGAAATACGCCAACCCAACAAGTACCTTCAGAGACACCTGTAGAGCACCTTTATAATCATCCAGTTACGTTGTGACGTTTTGTGGCACACAAAGTGTTCCTCCGGTAAATGGGAGTTGCATAATCTCATAGTCATAGGAACATGTATAAGTCATGAAGAAAGCAATAGCAACAAACTAAACGATCAAGTGCTATGCTAATGGAATGGGTTAAGTCAATCACATCATTCTCCTAATGATGTGATCCCGTTAATCAAATGACAACTCATGTCTATGGTTAGGAAACATAACCATCTTTGATCAACGAGCTAGTCAAGTAGAGGCATACTAGTGACACTCTGTTTGTCTATGTATTCACACATGTATTAGGTTTCCGGTTAATACAATTATAGCATGAATAATAAACATTTATCATGATATAAGGAAATAAATAATAACTTTATTATTGCCTTTAGGGCATATTTCCTTCAAGTTGATCACCTCAACATACATCAAGTGGCACGTGGTATCCCATTGTCACCATAGATATCCACGGCAAGACATACATCAAGTGTTCTCAAGTCTTTAAAGACTCAATCCGATAATATTACTTCAAAGGGGAAACTCAATTCATTACAAGAGAGAAGAGGGGGAGGAGAAACATAAGATCCAACTATAATAGCAAAGCTCGCGATACATCATGATCGTGCCAAATCAAGAACACGAGAGAGATAGAGAGAGAGAGAGAGAGATCAAACACATAGCTACTGGTACATACCCTCAACCCTGAGGGAGAACTACTCCCTCCTCGTCATGGAGAGCGCCGGGATGATGAAGATGGCCACCGGTGAGGGATCCCCCCTCCGGCAGGGTGCCGGAACAGGGTCCTGATTGACTTTTGGTGGCTACGGAGGCTTCTCGCGGCGAAACTCCCGATCTATCTTGCGCTCTGGAGGTTTTAGGTCACGTAGTTATATATGGGTGCAGGAGGTACGTTAGGGGAGCCACGAGGGCCCCACGAGATAGGGGCGCGCCCCCCACCCTCGTGAGCACCTCGTTCCTTCCTTGACGTGGGGTCCTAGTCCATCAGGTGTGTTTCCTTCCAAAAATAACTTCTCTAGTTGATTTCGTTCCGTTTCGACTCCGTCTGATATTCCTTTTCTTCAAAACACTGAAATAGGCATAAAATAGCAAATCTGGGTTGGGCCTCCGGTTAATAGGTTAGTCCCAAAAATAATATAAAAGTGGATAATAAAGCCCAATATTTCCCAAAATAGTAGATAATATAGCATGGAGCAATCAAAAATTATAGATATGTTGGAGACGTATCAGGGCCCACATGGGGTCCACGAGGCAGGGGGGCGCGCCCAGGGGGGTGGGCACGCCATGGGCCCTCGTGGCTAGGTGGTGGGTTCCCCAGGTGTGTTTTCAGTGCCAAATATTCTTAAATATTCTACAAAAAATCATCCAAAATTTTCAAGACATTTGGAGAACTTTTATTTTCATGGTATTTTTATTGCAAGGATAATTCAGAAAACAGACATAAAATACTATTTTTGCTTTATTTAATCTAAATAACAGAAAGTAAAAAGAGGGTACATAGAGTTGTGCTTTCTAACAAGGTTGATGAAGTCTTGTTAACAAACTCTTTCTGAATAACATGAAACAGGAGAATTTTTGAATAACACTAAGTTACCTCAACGGGGATATGCATGTACCCAACAATAAGAATATCATATTTCTTCTTGACAGTAGGAAGAGGAAATTCAAAACCTCCAATAGTAATTGTTGGAATTTTTCCAATAGAATTGATATTGTGGACTTGAGGTTGTTTCCTCGGAAAGTGTATCGTATGCTCATTACCATTAACATGAAAAGTGACATTGCCTTTGTTGTAATCAATAACAGCCCCTGCAGTATTCAAAAAGGGTCTACCAAGGATAATTGACATACTATCATCCTCGGGAATATCAAGAATAACAAAGTCCGTTAAAATAGTAATGTTTGCAACCACAATAGGCACATCCTCACAAATACCGACTGGTATAGCAGTTGATTTATCGACCATTTGCAAAGATATTTTAGTAGGTGTCAACTTATTCAAATCAAGTCTACGATATAAAGAGAGAGGCATAACACTAACACCAACTCCAAGATCACATAAAGCAGTTTTAACATAGTTTCTTTTAATGGAGCATGGTATAGTTGGTACTCCTGGATCCCCAAGTTTGTTTGGTATTCCACCCTTAAAAGTATAATTAGCAAGCATGGTGGAAATTTCAGCTTTCGGTATCTTTCTTTTATTTGTGACAATATCTTTCATATACTTAGCATAAGGATTCATTTTAAGCATATCAGTCAAACACATACGCAAAAAGATAAGTCTAATCATTTCAGCAAAGCGCTCAAAATCCTCATCGTCCTTTTTCTTGGATGGTTTAGGAGGAAAAGGCCTGGGTTTCTGAATCCATGGTTCTCTTTATTTACCGTGCTTCCTAGCAACGAAGTCTCTCTTACCATAACATTGATTCTTTGATTGTGGGTTATCAAGATCAATAGCAGGTTCAATCTCTACATCATTGTTATTGCTAGGTTAAGCATCAACATGAACATCATCATTAATATTATCACTAGGTTCATGTTCATTACCAGATTGTGTTTCAGCATCAAAAATAGAAATATCATTGGGATTCTCAGTTGTGTCAACAACAGGTTCACTAGAAGCATGCAAAGTCCTATCATTTTTCTTTTTCTTCTTCTTAGAAGAACTAGGTGCATCAACATTAGTTCTCTGAGAATCTTGCTCAATTCTCTTAGGTTGGCCCTCAGGATACAAAGGTTCTTGAGTCATTCTACCCCCTCTAGTCACAACTCTAACAACATTATCATTTTTCTTATTATTTAATTCATTGAGCAAATCATTCTGAGCTTTAAGCACTTGTTATACTTGGGTGGTAACCATAGAAGCATGTTTACTAATAAGTTTAAGTTCACCTTTAACTCTACACATATAATCACTCAAGTGTTCAATCATATAAGCATTACGTTTCAATTGTCTACCAACATAAGCATTGAAGTCTTCTTGTTTAACCATCAAATTATCAAACTCATCCAATCATTGGCTAGCAAACTTAGTAGATGGGATTTCACCCTTATCAAATCTATAGACAGAATTTACCTTTACTACCTGTGTCGGGTTATCAAGACCATGAATTTCTTCAATAGGTGGTAAATTCTTAACATCTTCAGCTTTAATACCTTTTTCTTTCATAGATTTCTTTGCCTCTTGCATATCTTCAGGACTGAGAAATAGAATACCCATTTTCTTCGGAGTCGGCTTAGGAGTTGGTTCAGGAAGTGTCCAATCATTTTCATTACTCAACATATTATTCAATAGCAATTTAGCTTGATCAACAATTCTTTCCCTGAAAACACAACCAGCACAACTATCCAGGTGGTCTCTAGAAGCATCGGTTAGTCCATTATAAAATATATCAAGTATTTCATTTTTCTTGAGAGGATGATGAGGCAAAGCATTAAGTAATCAGAGAAGCCTCCCCCAAGCTTGTGGGAGACTCTCTTCTTCAATTTGCACAAAATTATATATTTCCCTTAAGGCGGCTTATTTCTTATGAGCGGGGAAATATTTAGCAGAGAAATAATAAATCATATCATGGGGACTATGCACATAACCAGGATCAAGAGAATTAAACCATGTTTTAGCATCACCCTTTAATGAGAACGGAAATAACTTAAGGATATAATATTAACGGATTTTCTCCTCATTAGTGAACAGGGTGGCTATATCATTCAATTTAGTAAAATGTGCCACAAAAGTTTCATATTCATAGCCATAAAAAGGATCAGATTCAACCAAAGTAATTAACTCAGGGTTGACAGAGAAATCATAATCCTTATCGGAAATACAGATGGGTGAAGTAGCAAAAGCAGGGTCATATTTCATTCTAGCATTCAAAGATTTTTCTTTCAGCTTAGCTAACAGTTTCTTAAGATCATATCTATCATTGCAAGATAAAAATTCTCTAGCAGTTTCTTCACCCATAAAATAACCCTCAGGCACAACAGGCAATTCATATCTAGGGTGAGAATCTTCTTCATCACTTTCATCAATATTATCAGTTTCAATAATTTCATTCTCTCTGACCCTAGCAAGTTGTTCATCAATAAATTCACCTAATGACACAGTATTATCAAGGATAGAAGTAGATTCATCATAAGTATCATGCAAAGCAGAAGTGGCATCATCAATAACATGCGACATATCAAAATAAATAGCAGGAGTGGGTGTCACAAGTTTAGTCAAAACAGAAGGTGAATCAAGTGCAGAGCTAGATGGAAGTTCCTTACCTCCCCTCGTAGTTGAGGGAAAAATCTTGATTCTTTCAACTTTCAAGTTCCTCATAGTGATCAACAGATATAAATCCCAAGTGACTCAAAGAATAGAGCTATGCTCCCCGACAACGGCGCCAGAAAATAGTCTTGATAACCCACAAGTATAGGGGATCGCAATAGTTTTCAAGGGTAGAGTATTCCACCCAAATTTATTGATTCGACACAAGGGGAGCCAAAGAATATTCTCAAGTGTTAACAGTTGAGCTGTCAATTCAACCGCACCTAAAAGACTTACTATTTGCAGCAAAGTATTTAGTAGCAAAGTAATATGGAAGTCACGGTAACGGTGCCGAAAGTAACAGTAGCAGTTTTGTAGTGATTGTAACAGTGGCAACAGAAAAGTAACTAAGCAAAGATCAATATGTGAAAAGCTCGTAGGCAATGGATCAATGATGGATAATTATGTCAGATGCGATTCCTCATGCATCAGTTATAACATAGGGTGACACAGAACTAGCTCCAGTTCATCAATGTAATGTAGGCATGTATTCCGAATATAGTCATACATGCTTATGGAAAAGAACTTGCATGAAATCTTTTATCCTACCCTCCCGTGGCAGTGGGGTCCTATTGGAAACTAAGGGATATTAAGGCCTCCTTTTAATAGAGCACCGGAACAAAGCATTAATACTAAGTGAATACATGAACTCCTCAAACTATAGTCATCACCGGGAGTGGTCCCGATTATTATCACTTCGGGGTTACCGGATCATAACACATAGTAGGTGACTATTGACTTGCAAAATAGGATCAATAACTCACATATATTCATGAAAACATAATAGGTTCAGATCTGAAATCATGGCACTCAGGCCCTAGTGACAAGCATTAAGCATAGCAAAGTCATAGCAACATCAATCTTAGAACATAATGGATACTAGGGATCAAACCTAACAAAACTAACTCGATTACATGATAAATCTCATCCAACCCATCACAGTCCAGCAAGCCTACAATGGAATTACTCACGCACGGCGGTGAGCATCATGAAATTGATGATGGAGGAAGGTTGATGATGACGATGGTGACGAATTCCCCTCTCTGGAGCCCCGAACGGACTCTAGATCAGCCCTCCCGAGAGAGATTAGGGCTTGGCAGCGGCTCTGTATCGTAATACGCGATGAATCCTTCTCTCTGATTTTTTTCTCCCCGAACGTGAATATATAAAGTTGGAATTAAGGTCGATGGAGCCTTAGTGGGCCCACGAGACAGGGGGGCGCGCCCCCACCCTCGTGGACAGGGTGTGGGCCCCCTGACATGGATTCTTCTTCCAGTATTTTTTATATATTCCAAAAATAATCTCCGTTGATTTTCAAGTCATTCCGAGAACTTTTATTTCCGCACAAAAATAACACCATGGCAATTTTGCTGAAAATAGCGTCAGTCCGGGTTAATTCCATTCAAATCATGCAAGTTAGAGTCCAAAACAAGGTCAAAAGTGTTTGGAAAAATAGATACGATGGAGACTTATCATATCCCATCTTGGGGCCTTTTCCGGCATCCTGCCGGCGGGGAATCGATCATGGAGGGCTTCTACATCAACACCATTGCCTCTCCGATGAAGCGTGAGTAGTTTACTTCAGACCTATGGGTCCATAGCTGGTAGCTAGATGGCTTCTTATCTCTCTTTGATTATCAATACAAGGTTCTCCTCGATGTTCTTGGAGATCTATTCGATGTAATACTCTTTTGCAGTGTGTTTGCCGAGATCCGATGAATTGTGGATTTATGATCAGCTTATCTATGAATGCTATTTGAATCTCCTCTGAATTCTTTTATGCATGATTTGATATCTTTGCAAGTCTCTTCGAACTATCGATTTGGTTTGGCCAACTAGATTGGTTTTTCTTGCAATGGGAGAAGTGCTTAGCTTTGGGTTCAATCTTGCAGTGTCCTTTCCCAGTGACAGTAGGGGCAACAAGGCACATAATGTATTGTTGCCATCGAGGATAACAAGATGGGGTTTTCATCATATTGCTTGAGTTAATCCCGCTACGTCATGTCATGTTGCTTAATGCGTTACTCTGTTCTTATGAACTTAATACTCTAGATGCAGGCAGGAGTCGGTTGATGTGTGGAGTAATAGCAGTAGATGCAAAATCGTTTCGATCCACTTGACACGGATGTGATGCCTATATTCATGATCATTGCCTTAGATATAGTCATAACTTTGCGCTTTTCTATCAATTGCTCGGCAGTAATTTGTTCACCCACCGTAATAATTTCTATCTTGAGAGAAGCCACTAGTGAAACCTATGGCCCCCGAGTCTATTTTCCATCATATAAGTTTCCGATCTAAAATTCTAGTTTACTATTTACTATCCCTTGCAACCTTTACTTTCCGTTCCATAAACCAAAAATACCAAAAATATTACTTTACCATTTATCCATCTCTATCAGATCTCACTTTGCGAATAACCGTGAAGGGATTGACAACCCCTTTGTCGTTGGTCACAAGTTGGTGTTTGTTTGTGCAGGTATTCGGTGGCTTGTTGCGTAGTCTCCTACTGGATTGATACCTTGGTTCTCAAAACCGAGGGAAATACTTACACTCCTTTGCTGCATCACCCTTTCCTCTTCAAGGGAAAAACCAACGCAAGCTCGAGAGGTAGTAGTGCGAGTCCCCCTTTGCCTGCGGCCGATGGGGGATCCTCGGTCTCTCGTGAGGAGTTTAATGTGGCCTTGGACACATTGAAAACCTCCATGACGGCCGAGGTCAATGGCATGCTTGAGAAGTTTCTTGATGGTCTTAAAGTTTCCACCGCACCATTGGAAGTGGTCGATCCCACTAACAAGGTGATGGATGCTACCTCCAAAAGGGGGGAAGTGATGTCTACTACGCAACCTTCTTCTTGTAAACGTTGTTGGGCCTCCAAGTGCAAAGGTTTGTAGGACTGTAGAAAATTTCCCTCAAGTGGATGACCTAAGGTTTATCAATCCGTGGGAGGCGTAGGTTGAAGATGGTCTCTCTCAAACAACCCTGCAACCAAATAACAAAGAGTCTCTTGTGTCCCCAACACACCCAATACAATGGTAAATTGTATAGGTGCACTAGTTCGGTGAAGAGATGGTGATACAAGTGCAATATGGATGATAGATATGAGTATTTGTAATCTGAAAATATAAAAAGAGCAAGGTAACTAATGATAAAAGTGAGCGTAAACGGTATTGCAATGCTAGGAAACAAGGCCTAGGGTTCATATTTTCACTAGTGCAAGTTCTCTCAACAATAATAACATGATTGGAACATATAACTATCCCTCAACATGCAACAAAGAGTCACTCCAAAGTCACTAATAGCGGAGGACAAACGAAGAGATTATGGTAGGGTATGAAACCACCTCAAAGTTATCCTTTCTGATCAATCTATTCAAGAGTCCGTAGTAAAATAACACAAAGCTATTCTTTCTGTTCAATCTACCATAGAGTTCATACTAGAATAACACCTTAAGACACAAATCAACCAAAACCCTAATGTCACCTAGATACTCCAGTGTCACCTCAAGTATCCGTGGGTATGATTATACGATATGCATCACATAATCTCATATTCATCTATTCAACCAGCACAAAGAACTTCGAAGAGTGCCCCAAAGTTTCTACCGGAGAGTCAAGACGAAAACGTGTGCCAACCCCTATGCATAAGTTCACGAGGTCACGGAACTCGCAAGTTGATCACCAAAACATACATCAAGTGGATCACGTGATATCCCATTGTCACCATAGATAAGCACATGCAAGACATACATCAAGTGTTCTCAAATCCTTAAAGACTCAATCCGATAAGATAACTTCAAAGGGAAAACTCAATCCATTACAAGAGAGTAGAGGGGGAGAAACATCATAATATCCAACTATAATAGCAAAGATCGCGATACATCAAGATCGTACCACCTCAGGAACACAAGAGAGAGAGAGAGATCAAACACATAGCTACTGGTACATACCCTCAGCCCTGAGGGTGGACTACTCCCTCCTCGTCATGGAGAGTTCCGGGATGATGAAGATGGCCACCAGAGAGGGATTCCCCCTCCGGCAGGGTGCCAGAACGGGTCTAGAATGGTTTTCGGTGGCTACGGAGGCTTCTGGCGGCGGAACTCCCGATCTATTTTGCTCTTCGATGTTTTTAGGGTATATGGACATATATAGGCGAAAGAAGTCGATCAGGGGAGCCAAGAGGGGCCCACGAGGGTGGGGGCGCGCCCAGGGGGGTAGGGAGCGCCTCCCTGCCTTGTGGCTTCCTCGAAGCTTCCCTGACGTCTACTCCAAGTCTCCTGGATTGCTTCCGTTCCAAAAATACCTCTCCCGAAGGTTTCATTCCGTTTGGACTCCGTTTGATATTCCTTTTCTTCGAAACACTGAAATAGGCAAGAAAACATCAATTTGGGTTGGGCCTCCTATTAATATGTTAGTCCCAAAAATAATATAAAAGTGTTTAGTAAAGCCCATAAACATCTAAAACAGATAACATAATAGCATGAATACTTCATAAATTATAGATACGTTGGAGACGTATCAGGAAGCTACTAGTGATCAAGTTCCTTTGACTAGTGGTAGAAGTGGAAATGGCATCTTTGTTCATGTTGAACCTCCAATTACTTATGGAGGACTGGTTCCCTCCAGACATATGAAGCATGTTGGTCCTCCTCCCAAGCTTGTGAAAAATGAGGATTTTGCCGCTTGGGTCTATCGTTTTAAACGTCATTTAAATCATAGTTGTACTAATCTTTGGAGAATTATTGAGCAAGGTTTCTACCCGCACGACCCAAGCAACTTCACTCCTAGAGAAGCCGCGGATCATCAATTCAACGAGTCCTCTCTCTTTATTCTCCAAAAGCAATTCCACCTGACGATATTGTGCATCTCTGTCCTTTCACCGTGGCCAAGGAAGTATGGCAACATGTTGTTTCCATTTACAAGGGAAGCGCAAGCATTCAACGCTCAAACTTTGAAGTGGTGCAAGATGAAGCTGGTGAGTTTGCAATGAATGAAGACGAAGAACCTCGAGAGCTTTACCAGAGATTAACCACTCTCACGGTCTCACTCCAAGATCATGGGAGCAAGGATACAGATGACAATTGGATCAAGCGCAAGTTTCTCAAGGCCATGATGCCTTACCATAAGGCCATGTCCTCCGTCGTCCGTCAAAGGCCGGACTTTCACGCCTTGTCTTCAAGTGAAGTGTTGTATGAGTTTGTTGCAATGAGGATCTTGGACAAGACCGCCGACAATGCGGTGTTGCGTTCTCAATGGGCAAAGAAGCCCAACCTTGCTTTGAAGTCCAAGGCTATTGTGGAAGAAGAGGGTGAAGAGGAAGAAGAAGAGTGTTTCCCTAAAGATACCAAGTATGCATATCATGAGCACATGGCTCTCGCTTCATGACAATTTTGGAGCAAGAAGAACTCAAGGCCCAACTTTAACAAGAACAACTCAAGTGGTGCCAAGAGCAAGCAACGTGTGAGGATATGCAATAATTGTAGCAATGTGAGCCACTTTGTTGTGGAGTGCCCATAAGAGAAGAGGGAAGACAATGGTGGCAAGCTTATCCAAAAAGACAAGGCCAAGTCCTTCCCCAACAAGAACAACTTCACCAAGAAGACTCCTCCCAAGGGGTCGGTGGCACAAGAAGAGTACAATGAGGATGATGATGATGATGAAGAAGATGGTGAGATGGTTGCCATGGCCTCCGTTGCCATTGTGACAACTCCACGGGTGTCCCTCTTCGATTCACCCAACGAGAACATCACCGCCAAGTGCCTAAAGCCACCAACATGGTAACCCCCAACATCAAAACTACCATCATTACTACTCCTTCCTTAACAGATTGCATTGATGACAGTGAGGGGACGAAGGAGGAGGAACATGAATTTGAGTCTTTTATGAGTAAGCTCAAGGGTAAATCCAAGAAGCACTTTGTTGCTCTCTTGGAACAACTTGGTGAAGCCAATGACATTATCAAGGCTCAAGAAGAAACCATCTCTAAGATGGAAGGGCATAGTCCTGACTATGCCGCTGAGATATCGGATCTCTCTAATGCGCTTGAGGAAGAGCGTGGTCATCGTTTGGCTCTTGAGGAGTCACACAAAGATGATCATGCTAAATTAAATAAAGATCTTGATCATGCTCTTATTGTATCTTGTGTGCTCAATTCCGAGAAGGCTAAACTTGAGGTTTACCTTGCTAGACTCAAGGAGGAGTTTGATATACTTGACAAGGCTCACAAGGCCTTGAAGGGTGCTCATGCTAGCCTCGAAGAGTCTCATGATCAACTCCAAGTGAAGCTAACCAAGGAGAAAGCCACATTTCCTCATATGGTTTTAATTGATAATGCAAATGCTACTAACCCGTGCTGTGAGCATGTGCATCTTGTGGAGGAGAATGCCAAGTTGAATGAGAAACTTGAGAAAGGCCTTGTGTCTTGCATACAAGGTGAGAAGAACCTCAACGACCTTTTGAGCAATCAAAAGGAAGTTGTGGGCAAGTAGGGAATTGGATTTGCACCCAAGTCCAAGAACAAGAAGAAGAATGACAAGGCCAAACAACCTCCTCCTCTCAAGCAAACTTTTGTGAAGGAGGGAGAGGTGCTTCCAAGGAAAAGAAGAACAATGTGAAGGGTGGTGGTGTCAAGAAGGGAAATGCCACTCCTTCCAACAAAGCCGGCAACTTTAACCCTTCTTGTGTGTTATGCCATGCTAGTGATGGGCATGTTTATGCCAAAATTGTTGGTTCTCCTTATGAGTACATTGAATGGTCTATTTGGGTTCCTAAGACCCTTGTTACTAACATTAAAGGACCCATTACAAAATGGGTACCTAAAACCAAGCATTAATCTCTTGTAGGTGTTTGCTTCCGGTGGGGGATCATGGTTGCTCGATAGTGGAGCCACAAATCATATGACCGGAAGCAAGGACTTGGTGGTGGACGTGCACAAGATTTCATCTATGCCCACCAATGTCGAGTGGGGTGATGCCTCATATTCTAAGGTATTGGGTCTTGGCAAGGTTGTCATTCCTCATGATCTCACGATCGAGAAAGTCATGCTTGTTGAGTCCCTTGCATACAACCTACTTTTCGTTCGTCAACTTGCACTCATGGGCTTTGCCACTTTCTTTGATATTGATACCTTGGCCCTCTTGTGGAGCAAGACTCTTAAAGTAGCCTTTGTTGGGCATGTCGAGAACGGTCTTTATGTGATTAACTTTTCGGAGCAACCGAGGGAGTCCTGGATTAGGGGGTCTTCGGACAGCCAGACTATATCCTTTGGCTGGACTGTTGGACTATGAAGATACGAGATTGAAGACTTCGTCCCGTATCCGGATGGGACTCTACTTGGCGTGGAAGGCAAGCTAGGCAATACGGATATGTATATCTCCTCCTTTGTAACCAACCTTGTGTAACCCTAGCCCCCCTCCGGTGCCTATATAAACCGGAGCGTTTAGTCCGTAGGACAACATACAATCATACCATAGACTAGCTTCTAGGGTTTAGCCTCTTTGATCTCGTGGTAGATCAACTCTTGTAATACTCATATCATCAAGAACAATCAAGCAGGACGTAGGGTATTACCTCCATCAAGAGGGCCCGAACCTGGGTAAACATCGTGTCCCCTGCCTCATGTTACCATCAGCCTTAGACGCACAGTTCGGGACCCCCTACCCGAGATCTGCCGGTTTTGACACCGACATTGGTGCTTTCATTGAGAGTTCCACTGTGTCATCACCATAAGGCTTGATGGCTCCTTCAATCATCACTATCGATGCGGTCTAGGGTGAGGTTTTCCTCCCCGAACAAATCTTCGTATTCGGCGGCTTCGCACTGCGGGCCAATTCGGTTGGCCATCTGGAGCAGATCGAGAGCTACGCCCCTGGCCATCAGGTCAGGTTTGGAAACTTAAACTACACCGCCGACATCCGCGGAGACTTGATCTTCGACGGATTCGAGCGTATGTCGGGTACACCGCACAGTCATGACGAGCATGACGTAACTCTACCGTCGGACAGTGTTCGGGAGATCGCGTCCGCAACTACTCCGGCCGTTAATCCAAAGCAAATCGCGCCATCCAAGAGCGGAGGGATAGACCCCGCCATGGAGGCCGCCCTCTCAGTGGCGATAGAGCCAGATACTGACTTCACCCCTTACGAGAGCCGCATCGCCGAACCACTGGGTTCATCTCCGGCCACGGACTCCGAGCCGCTCACATCTGTGCCGTCAAATCCGACTGGGCTCCGATCATGGAGTTCACCTCTGCGGATATCTTTCAGCACTCGCCCTTCGGCGACGTGCTAAATTCATTAAGGTCTCTCTCCCTGTCAGGATAACCTTGGCCGAACTATGTCCGGCTAGAATGGGATGCAGACGACGAAGAAATTTGCTGCCCACCCACCACCCACTTAGTAGCCACTGTCGACGACTTAACCGACATGCTCGACTTCCTCTCCGAAGACTTCGACGGTATGGAAGACGAAGCCAGAGATGAACAGGAACCACCGCCCTTAGGGCGCCGGACCGCCACCTCATCATATATTATATACATGGTGGACACCCCCAAAGAAGGCAATGACGACGAGACAGCGGAGGATGACCCCTCCAAGAAGCAACCCAAGCGCCGACATCAGCGGCGCCGCTCTAAGTCCCGCCACAGCAAGAGCAGTGATACTGGCACAGGAGATAATAACACTCCGGATAGTGCCAAAGAAAACAACAATCCCCTCCAGCATGATGCAGACCTGGAGGACGAACAAGCTAGCCCTCTAGAGCAGGCAGCAGATGGAGAACTGGAGGAGAACAATTACATGCCTCTCTCTGAAGACGAGACGAGCCTCGGCGATGACGGATTTATCGTGCCTGAGGACCCCGTCGAGCAAGAGCGCTTCAAGCGCCGACTTATGGCCACGGCAAATAGCCTGAAGAAAAAGCAGCAACAGCTTCAAGCTAATCAAGACTTGCTAGCAGACAGGTGGACCGAAGTCCTTGCGGCCGAGGAACATGAGCTCGAGCGCCCGTCCAAGAGTTACCCAAAACGTAGGTTGCTACCTCACCTCAAGGTGGAAGCATTGAAACCTCATTCACCAGTGTACGATGCGGCTGACCGGCCACTATGCAGCCGAGCCAGAGATGCGTTTCAGCCTGAAGTTTAGCCCGCACCCCATCGCCACTCAATCAAAAATACTATGGCCCGGGGTAACACAGAGGACCTGTGAGACATATTGGATAATAAGGCAAAAATCGCAAGGTCAATATACGGGACACGGGCACGCGCACCAACACGGGACGATGATTGTCGCGTCAGATACACCAAGAGTAAATCCGGCCGGGCCGAATACAGCAGACAAGACTCATACGAACTGCGTCGGGATATAGCCCGGCATGAATATATGAATCATGAATTCCTGGAGGGTTTCAAACCCGTAAATATCGAATCATACGATGGCACAACAGATCCCGCTATATGGACTGAGGATTTCCTCCTTCACACCCACATGGCTCGCGGTGATGATCTACATGCCATCAATTACCTCCCACTAAAACTCAAAGGACCAGCTCGGCATTGGCTGAACAGCTTGCCAGCAGATTCCGTCGGTAGTTGGGAGGATCTGGAAGACGCATTCCTTGACAACTTCCAGGGCACTTATGTGTGGCCACCGGATGTTGATGACTTGAGCCACATAACCCAGCAGCCAGGGAAATCGGCCAGACAATTCTGGACACGGTTCCTGACTAAGAAAAAACAAATTGTAGACTGTCCGGATGCAGAGGCCCTAGCGGCATTCAAGCATAACATCCGTGACGAGTGGCTCGCCCACCACCTCGGCCAGGAGAAGCCGAAATCTATGGCAGCCCTCACAACAGTCATGATCCGCTTTTGCGCGGGCGAGGACAACTGGCTGGCTCGCAGCAACAACACATCGAGGAATCCGGACACCTCGGATACCAAAGGTGTTAACAGTGGGCAGCGTCGTAACAGACCAAAGCACTGCAATAACGGTGATAACACCAAAGATACGACAGTCAATGCCGGATTCAGAGGCTCTAGATCCGGTCAGCGGAAAAAACCATTTAAAAGAAATGCTCCGGCTCCGTCCAGTCTGGATCGCATACTGGAACGCTCGTGTCAAATCCACGGCAGCCCCGACAAGCCAGCCAATCACACCAACAGAGAATGTTGGGTGTTCAAGCAGGCCGACAAGTTAAATATCGAAAACAAGGACAAGGGGCTGCATAGCGATGATGAGGATGAGCCCCGGCCATCGAACACAGGAGGACAGAAGGGGTTTCCCCCACAAGTGAAGACGGTGAACATAATATATGCAACCCACATTCCCAAGAGGGAGCGGAAGCGTGCACTAAGGGACGTCTATGCGATGGAGCCCGTCGCCCCAAAGTTCAACCCATGGTCTGCTTGCCCGATCACCTTCAATCGCAGGGACCACCCCACTAGCATCCATCATGGCGGGTCCGCCACACTGGTCCTAGACCCCATCATTGACGGATTTCACCTCACTCGAGTCCTTATGGACGGCGGTAGCAGCCTGAACCTGCTCTATCAGGATACAGTGCGAAAAATGGGTATCGATCCCTTGAGGATCAAACCCAGCAAAACCACCTTTAAGGGCGTCATCCCAGGTGTAGAAGCTCATTGCACAGGCTCAATCACACTGGAAGTAGTCTTCGGATCACCGGACAACTTCCTGTAACATCCCAAATTTCAATTTGGAATGTTATACATTAGGTCATCATGCATATCATATTTTATTTTGCTTTTGGTTTTGACCCTAGAAAATCCTAAGCAACTCAAGGACCCACGGAGAGAGTTGGGGATTTCGTTATTTACGTATTTGAGTTTTCTCAAATTATGTAAACAGGATCATTTGATTTTATTTATTTTATCATCAATTATTTCTATTACAAAAATATGAGAGCGGGAATAAAATGACTTTCCCAAAATATAGAAATATTGAGGATTTAATAAAAAATCAAATAAGTTTCATTTCAGAGTTTTTTGGTATTTTTATTTGAATTTAGGAAAAATGCGCGTTTTTCAAAGTTGTAGTTTGGGCCCAAATAAATGTTCACTTTATCGGGCTTGATTTTAGGAACCCGGCAAAATTTATTTCGTGATTTTTGGAGTCCGTTTAGTATTTCTTTTTATTTTTCTTCCGAGCGGATTTATAAAAAAAACGGAAACCGACTTCGGGCCGTACCCGGCCAGGACTCCCTGGCCTGGGGCCTTTATATAGCGCCCGAAGGCCCGGTCGAGAGCCCGCCACCACAAAACCCTAACCCTAGCCCCTGCCCACCACCGCCGTCGCCGCCGCCTGCCGCCGCCGCCGCCCGCCGCCGCCGCCGGAGCGCGCCGCCCGAGGTTCGCCGCCGCCGCCTCGTTTTCCGTGCAGTTTTTCTAAAAAAAAATCTGTTCGTCGTTTTTCTTTTTCGTCGGATTTTCCGCGGTTATTTTCTGATCGCGATTTCTGATCCGATTTTCGTTTTAGTATAACTTTTCGCTCGTTTATCGGAATCAGGCGATTCAAGCGCCTGGAGTTTCGTCTCGAAACCCTCTTTCCGAATAATCAACTTAAACAAGTTTTTGCTACTGTAAAATTTTCCCTAGATCCAGATTACTAGAACGGAGTTGTTTTCTTTCGCCGTTTGATTTCTTTTGCTTCGTTCGATTTGATTCTTTTTGCCAACCAGGGTTCTTAAGTTGAACTTTCTGGTTAGATCTTCTATTTGAGTTTTACCTGTGCATTAGATGAGTACTTATTGTATGCTTGTTGTTTGTCTGCGATAGAATACCCGGAGTGCGCCGCCTGTTACTTCGAATCTCTAGGTTTCGCGGATCATCAGCAAGGCAAGTAACACTTTGATCATACCTTTTCTACAACCCAGTTTTATTGCATTAGATCAATCCTCACACATTGCATGAGTAGGATCTAATTAAACTGTGGGATGGGAAGTAGATGAGGTAGTACCTATTACCTGTTTATTATCAAACCTTTGGGAGTTACTTCTACGTTTGCTTATTATGCCATGCTATGCTAGTAGACGTGGATTGGGTGAGTGATATCCATGACAGATGTGAGATTGTTAATTAATGGTTTATCTAAGGTGGCAACCTAACACACATCTGGGTGGATTGAGGCACCTGGTTTCCAGGACTTGCCTGTTTTTATTGGACCGCCACCCAGGCCCAAAGGGATCATGAGATTATTCATACTAGAAACTTCCGTGTGCAGCCACATGCCATTATGGGCTCTGGCATAGTTGACTAAGTTGTGCGAACTCTTACAGTGGTAGACTAGCAGATGTAGGGGATGTAGGTGGTACGGTCTACCCGATCGTAAGGTGCTAGCGCTTCTGAAAGACTATGTCTCGGTCATCCGTCTTCTCAAACACCCTGTAGTGCGAGAAACCAAACGGAGGCAATCGAGTCTTGTGGGGAAAAGTGCGCAAACCTCTGCAGAGTATAATAAACTAATCATGATTAGCCGTGTCCCCGGTTATGGACATCTTGAGTATCTAGTACCTGGATTTTCATGTGAATCTCAACATGTTACTCTAAATTAATTTGATGGGTTTTAATGATGTTACTTTAATTGGGATTGAGAATGCTGTCAACCATTCTCAATGTTTCACAACCACCATGATAGTAAATAAATCTATTCCTTTGAAGTAGGGAAAATTTGGCTTTACGCAAAAACTGTAACCATAGAGCTTTCCACCAGCCAAATATGCATATAGTATAGCTGTTGCATTCCATTATTCTCTATGTGTTATCTTGCCAGCATATTCCATGTGCTGACCCGTTTTCGGGCTGCAACGTTAATGTTGCAGACTTTTCAGACGATGATTAAGGAGTTTTAGGTCGTGGTTCTATACTCAGTGATGCCGTTGGAGTTGATGGACTCACTTATCTTCCAAGCCTTTCGCTGTTATCATCACTAGATGGCCTTAAGCCATATTTATTGTAATAAGTTCTCTTTTGAGACACTCAATGTAATAAGTGTGTGATTGCTACTCTGCTATAAATCCTCCGAGTACTGTGTGGTGTCAGCATTACTGATCCAGGGATGACACCGGAGCACAGAGATCAGACTGTTTGAGGTCTGGTCGCTACAGAGATGGTATCAGAGCACACGCTGACTGTAGGACACGACCACTAAGCTAAAGACCTAGATCACTAGATCACTCTCTTCTCTTCTGACTTCTCATCTTTTCTACTCTTTAGGATGGCGGATGCAAGGAACAAGTTCACCCAACCAGATGAAGATACACCCTTTGGACGCCACTTGAAGGAAGTCACTAGATACCTGAACATAGGAATACCAAGCTTCACGGGAACCTACAACGCCACTTTACCTGAAGAAGAGCGCTGGATGATTCAAGTTCAAGTTCCAGGAAGGACGTTCATGCCAGTCACTGAGCCCATAGAGTTTTCTTTTGATGCACCAACGTGGAGTCTAGGAAAGAGCATGGCAGCTCACATCGCCATGGGACGCATTGGAGAAGTCTACCGCAAGGATCTCAAGGATACTATCTACCAGATTTGTGGGCGCCAAGATGGAACACTGGGAGATGATCAACACCAGGAAAGATAGATCAATTGCAGCTTTTATTCAGGAGTTAAACCAGCACATTCGACGACAGGAGAATCAGATGTGCGCCGACATGATAGATCTGAAGAAGGCTAAGACTAGAATCAAGGAACTAGAGGAAGAACTCAAGGCTACACGTGAAGATTATGAAGAAGAAATTGAAGTATTGGTGGATAAGAATGCCGACCTAACAAAGAAGATTGGAATATTTATGGGAGGCCCGACACCAATAGATGAAGATGAAGAACCCAAGGAGATTAGCCCGGAAGACTACATCATCATTGACGCCACCGACTCGGAACAAGATAGTAGTGATGATGACTATGTTGATGAAGCAGGAGCATATATCATGGAGTCTACAATCGTAGAATTCTAGTAGACCACCTCATCAGTAGTAGTAGTCCACCATGTAAATATAGTAGTCCGAGCACTTTTGCGATAGCTAGATCGATTGTATGCCTTTGTTTGATTGATTGAATTGTGTGCTTTTGCCTCATGTGCATATGGGTAGTGTTTTCTCTTTAGACCCCCTCTATTCTTATATCTCATCTTTTCTAAACCCTCAGATGCCTCCGAGATGTGACCCCGGATTTGCCTTTCCGCCGGAGCTCACCCAGTTGATCCAGCAGCAGAACACCTTGATGCAGTTGCTAGTTCAGAATCAGAATCAGGGGAACAACAACAACAACCCACCACCACCACCACCTGTTGACCACTTAGCCCATTTTCTTAGGCTGAATCCGCCGGTGTTTTCCAGTAGCACCGAGCTGATTGTAGCAGATGATTGGCTCCGCAAGATAGCTAGAGAGTTGACCACAGCAGGATGCACAGATGTGGAGAAGGTGAAGTTTGCCGCACATCAGTTAGAAGGACCCGCAGCATCTTGGTGGGAGAATTTCACAGCCACCTTCCCAGTCGACACTGTCACATGGGACCAGTTTCAGCAAGCTTTTCGTACTGCCCATGTTTCAGCAGGAGCAATGGCCATGAAGAAGCGTGAGTTTCGTAACTTGCGCCAAGGAGGACGGACAGTTGGCCAGTATGTGGAGGAGTTTAGTAAGCTAGCACGTTATGCCCCAGATGACGTTGCTACGGATGCAGCTAAGCAGGAGAAATTCCTGGAAGGACTGAATGATGAACTGAGCATGCAGTTGATGGTAGCCACCTTCAACAACTACCAGGAGTTGGTAGATCGTGCTCTTATGATTGAAGGGAAGCAACAGCAAATTGAGAACCGCAAGAGGAAGTATGGACAAGGAAAGTATAACTCTGGAGCTCAGCAGAAGCCTCGTTTTACCCCTAGACCAGGAGGACATTTTCAGCATACCCATGGAGTAGGTAGCTCACACAATCACAATGGCACCAAGAATGGTAATGGGAGTGGAGGAAGTAATGGACAGGACCGCAGCACCCCATCGACCCCAGCCAAGAAGGACTTGAGTCATGTCACTTGCTATAAGTGTTCGAAGCCAGGGCATTTTGCAAATGAATGCCCTGAAGGCCAAAATGGCAATGGGAGTTCTGGAAAGAAGCCGAACCCTTTCAACGGGGGATAGGTGAACCACGTTAGCGTGGAGGAGGTTGAAGCTCAGCCCGATGCAGTAATAGGTAAGTTTTTGGTTAAGTCATTTACTGCACTCGTTCTTTTTGATACTGGAGCATCGCATTCATACATCTCAAGGGGATTTGTGGATAAGTATAACCTACCAACCCAAGCCCTTAGGTCACCCATGTTAGTAACCTCGCCAGGAGCAGAGTATGTGGCAAATCTATGGTGTGATCGGTTACCATTAAGGATTGGTAACTATGTTTTTCCCTCAGACCTAATAGTATTGGAATCTCAAGGATTGGATGTGATATTAGGCATGGATTGGTTATCAAAGTATAAAGGGAATATTGAGTGTGCTAGTAAGTCAATTTTGCTTACCACACCAGAAGGGAGAAGGATCAAGTATGTATCCCGGCATGTACCAAAAAGGACACAAGTGAATTGCCTAACAGGAGTTGTGCAGGAGGAAGTACCAGTGGTAAAGGATTTTCCTGATGTATTTCCCGAAGAGTTGCCAGGCATGCCACCGGATAGAGACATTGAGTTTTTGATTGAGCTTTTGCCAGGCACTGGGCCAATATCGAAGAGACCATATAGAATGCCAGCAAAAGATTTGGTGGAAATTAAGAAGCAGATTAAGGAGTTACTGGATAAGGGATATATTCGCCCAAGTTCTTCGCCTTGGGGATCACCAGTACTTCTAGTGGAGAAGAAGGATGGATCGTTAAGGATGGTTGTTGACTATCGAGGATTGAATGAAGTAACGATCAAGAACAAGTACCCACTACCAATGATCAACGATCTGTTTGATCGATTGCAAGGAGCTAAAGTGTTTTCCAAGATCGATTTGCGATCAGGATACCACCAGTTGAAGATTCGAGAACAGGATATACCTAAGACAGCATTCACCACAAGATATGGACTGTATGAGTATACCGTTATGTCATTTGGACTGACTAACGCGCCTGCCTATTTTATGAACATGATGAACAAAGTGTTTATGGAGTTTTTGGATAAGTTCGCCGTAGTGTTCATTGATGATATCCTAGTTTATTCGAATAATGAAGAGGAGCATAAGGAGCATTTGCGTTTGGTACTTGGAAAGCTCAGAGAACATCAATTATATGCCAAGTTCAGCAAATGTGAATTTTGGTTGAAGGAAGTAGGATTCCTTGGACACGTTATATCTGGAGAAGGTATAGCAGTAGATCCCGCTAAAGTTGAAACCGTGACCAAGTGGGAAGCACCAACAACAGTTGGAGAGATCCGGAGTTTTCTTGGACTCGCAGGATACTACCGGAGATTTATTGAGAATTTCTCAAAGATTGCAAAACCTATGACGGAGTTGCTGAAGAAGGATAATAAGTTCAAATGAATAGAGGAGTATGAGGCAAGTTTCCAGGAGTTGAAGAAACGTTTGGTTACCTCACCAGTGTTGATTTTGCCAGATCAGACCAAGGATTATGAGGTGTATTGTGACGCTTCACGTCGAGGACTTGGAGCAGTGCTTATGCAGGAAGGAAGAGTTGTTTCGTATGCTTCACGACAACTGAAGCCCCACGAATTGAATTATGCTACGCATGATTTGGAGTTAGCAGCCGTAGTGCATGCACTGAAGACATGGAGACATTTCCTCATTGGAAATCATTGTGAGGTGTACACGGATCACAAGAGTTTGAAGTACATCTTCACGCAGAAGGAGTTGAACCTCAGACAAAGGAGATGGTTGGAGCTTATCAAGTATTATGATATGAAATTACATTACCATCCCGGAAAAGCTAATGTAGTAGCGGATGCATTGAGCCGTAAGAGTCATGTCAATACATTAATGATGGGAGGAATACACAAGGAGTTAGCAGGAAATCTTCGTGAACTATGTTTAGAAATAGTACCGAGAAGCTATGTAGCAGCATTGGAAATTCAGTCAACTTTGATGGATAGAATCAGAGAAGCTCAGAAAACTGACAAAGCGATTGCCGCTATAAAGGAGAAACTGAGCAAAGGAAAAGCTAAAGGATTTCGTGAGGATGAGCACGACACCCTATGGTTTGAAGACCGTGTTTACATGCCCAATGACCCAGAGATCAGAAAGTTGATTCTGCAAGAGGCCCATGATTCACCGTATTCGATTCACCCAGGAAATACCAAGATGTATTTGGATTTGAAGGATATTTTCTGGTGGACCGGAATGAAAAAGGATATTGCGGAGTATGTAGCAGTTTGTGATGTATGTCAGAGAGTAAAAGCAGAGCATCAGAAGCCAGCAGGATTGTTGCAACCATTGCCGATACCTAAATGGAAGTGGGATAAGCTAGGCATGGATTTTATCACAGGATTGCCAAGGACTCGTTCAGGCTATGACTCGATTTGGGTTGTAGTCGATCGATCGACAAAGGTAGCTCATTTCATCCCAGTAAAGACCACTTACACCAGTGCTAAGTTGGCAAAAATATACATGACCAGGATCGTATGTTTGCATGGAGTTCCGAGGAGTATCGTATCAGATAGAGGAACCCAGTTTACCTCAAAGTTCTGGAAGCAGTTGCATGAGACTTTGGGTACTAGGCTAGAATTTAGTACAGCTTTTCATCCACAGACAGATGGACAGACCGAGAGAGTCAATCAGATTTTGGAGGATATGCTGAGAGCTTGTGCGCTAGATTATGGATCTAGTTGGGACGATAATCTGCCATATGCAGAGTTCTCTTACAATAATAGCTATCAAACCAGTTTGAAGATGGCACCTTTCGAAGCTTTGTACGGAAGGAGGTGCAGGACACTGTTGTCATGGGACGAAGTTGGAGACCGCCAGTTGTTTGGACCAAATTTGATTAAGGAGTCTGAACAGAAGGTGAAGTTGATTCACGATAGGCTCAAGGTAGCCCAGTCCAGACAGAAGAGCTACGCAGATTCTAAACGCAAGGAGACAGTTTACGAAGTTGGAGACAGAGCTTATCTTCGAGTATCCCCACTTCGAGGGATTAAGTGTTTTGGAGTTAAGGGGAAGTTAGCGCCACGATTTGTAGGGCCATATCGAGTTCTGGAGCGTATGGGAGAAGTAGCCTACAAGTTGGAATTGCCAGAAGGATTGGCCGGAGTGCATGATGTGTTTCACGTTTCTCAGTTGAAGAAGTGTCACGCGGAGATGGCTGACATACCTTTGAGAGACACCGTACCATTGGAAGCAATTTAGTTGGATAACAATTTGACCTATGAGGAGAAACAGTCAAGATCCTCGAGTTTGCCAGCCGAGTTACTCGTAGCAAGGTTATCAAGTTTTGCAAAGTTTAGTGGAGCCACCACACGGAGGATGAAGCCACCTGGGAGTGAGAGGAAGAATTGCTCAAAGACCACCCTCACCTATTTTCTAGCCAACCCGAATCTCGAGGGCGAGCTTCATCTTAAGGGGGGTAGGTTTGTAACATCCCAAATTTTCAATTTGGAATGTTATACATTAGGTCATCATGCATACCATATTTTATTTTGCTTTTGGTTTTGATCCTAGAAAATCCTAAGCAACTCAAGGACCCACGGAGAGAGTTGGGGATTTCGTTATTTACGTATTTGAGTTTTCTCAAATTATGTAAACAGGATCATTTGATTTTATTTATTTTATCATCAATTATTTCTATTACAAAAATATGAGAGCGGGAATAAAATGACTTTCCCACAATATAGAAATATTGAGGATTTAATAAAAAAATCAAATAAGTTTTATTTCGTTGTTTTTCGGTATTTTTATTTGAATTTAGGAAAAATGCGCGTTTTTCAAAGTTTTAGTTTGGGCCCAGATAAATGTTCACTTTATCGGGCTTGATTTTAAGAACCCAGCAAAATTTATTTCGTGATTTTTGGAATCCGTTTAGTATTTCTTTTTATTTTTCTTCCGAGCGGACTTATAAAAAAACGGAAACCGACTTCGGGCCATACCCGGCCAGGACTCCCTGGCCTGGGGCCTTTATATAGTGCCCGAAGGCCCGGCCGAGAGCCCGCCACCACGAAACCCTAACCCTAGCCCCTGTCCGCCGCCGCCGCCGCCGCCCGCCGCCGCCGTCGCCGGAGCGCGCCGCCCGAGGTTCGCCGCTGCTGCCTCGTTTTCCGTGCAGTTTTTCTAAAAAAAAATCTGTTCATCGTTTTCTTTTTCGTCGGATTTTCCGCGGTTATTTTCTGATTGCGATTTCTGATCCGATTTTCGTTTTAGTATAACTTTTCGCTCATTTATCGGAATGAGGCGATTCAAGCGCCTAGAGTTTTGTCTCGAAACCTTCTTTCCGAATAATCAACTTAAACAAGTTTTTGGTACTGTAAAGTTTTCCCTAGATCCAGATTACTAGAACGGAGTTGTTTTCTTTCGCCGTTTGATTTCTTTTGCTTCGTTCGATTTGATTCTTTTTGCCAACCAGGGTTCTTAAGTTGAACTTTCTGGTTAGATCTTCTATTTGAGTTTTACCTTTGCATTAGATGAGTACTTATTGTATGCTTGTTGTTTGTCTGCGATAGAATACCCGGAGTGCGCCGCCTGTTACTTCGAATCTCTAGGTTTCGCGGATCATCAGCAAGGCAAGTAACACTTTGATCATACCTTTTCTACAACCCAGTTTTATTGCATTAGATCAACCCTCACACATTGCATGGTTAGGATCTAATTAAATTGTGGGATGGGAAGTAGATGAGGTAGTACCTATTACCTGTTTATTATCAAACCTTTGGGAGTTACTTCTACGTTTGCTTATTATGCCATGATATGCTAGTAGACGTGGATTGGGTGAGTGATATCCATGACAGATGTGAGTTTGTTAATTAATGGTTTATCTAAGGTGGCAACCTAACACACATCTGGGTGGATTGAGGCACCTGGTTTCCAGGACTTGCCTGTTTTTATTGGACCGCCACCTAGGCCCAAAGGGCTCATGAGATTATTCATACTAGAAACTTCCGTGTGCAGCCACATGCCATTATGGGCTCTGGCATAGTTGACTAAATTGTGTGAACTCTTATAGTGGTAGACTAGCAGATGTAGGGGATGTAGGTGGTACGGTCTACCCGATCGTAAGGTGCTAGCGCTTCTGAAAGACTATGTCTCGGTCATCCGTCTTCTCAAACACCCTGTAGTGCGAGAAACCAAACGGAGGCGATCGAGTCTTGTGGGGAAAAGTGCGCAAACCTCTGCAGAGTGTAATAAACTAATCATGATTAGCTGTGTCCCCGGTTATGGACATCTTGAGTATCTAGTACCTGGATTTTCATGTGAATCTCAACATGTTACTCTAAATTAATTTGATGGGTTTTAATGAGTACCTTTAATTGGGATTGAGAATGCTGTCAACCATTCTCAATGTTTCACAACCACCATGATAGTAAATAAATCTATTCCTTCGAAGTAGGGAAAAATTGGCTTTATGCAAAAACTCTAACCATAGAGCTTTCCACCAACCAAATATGCATATAGTATAGCTGTTGCATTCCATTATTCTCTATGTGTTATCTTGCCAGCATATTCCATGTGCTGAGCAGTTTTCGGGCTGCAACGTTAATGTTGCAGACTTTTCAGACAATGATTAAGGAGTTTTAGGTCGTGGTTCTATACTCAGTGATGCCGTTGGAGTTGATGGACTCACTTATCTTCCAAGCCTTCCGTTGTTATCGTCACTAGATGGCCTTAAGCCATATTTATTATAATAAGTTCTCTTTTGAGACACTCGATGTAATAAGTGTGTGATTGCTACTCTGCTATAAATCCTCCGAGTACTGTGTGGTGTCAGCATTACTGATCCAGGGATGACACCAGAGCAGAGAGATCAGACTGTTTGAGGTCTTGTCGCTACACTTCCGAAGCGAAGAGTTAATCTTCGATATTGTCCCGTTTCGCAGTGACTATCACGCACTGCTCGGATGGACAACATTTGCAAAATTCAATGCTATGCCGCATTACGCATACCTCAAGCTCAAGATGCCAGGAGCTTGCAGGGTCATAACGATAAATGGAAACACAGAACGCTCGCTCCATACGGAAGAGCACACTGCGGCCCTTGCAGCAGAAGCACAAAGCAGCCTGTTCAGGCAGACCACTCATTCGACGTCACAGCCCCCGGACACCTTCAAGTGAGTCCGGAACAAGCTGCAACAAGATCGCCTGGCACGATCAGAGCTCGCCTAGCAATTCGGCCCCCGTCCCAGTCCCAATCAAGTGACAAAATCTGTGCCGCGCATACATAACTACGCACTGAAAATACCATGGACATAGGCGGGGGCATGATCAGGACACGCCCCGCAATGTGGCTTAACCACCCTAGGGGCTGTATACCTTTATCATTCCTTTTTTCTTTCAGTGCCTAACTCTCTAGAAGCCCTTTCCGGCAGTATGATTGCCGGACACATTCCGGAAGCAACAACCAAGGCGGCAAGAAGCTAAGATGAACACGGGAACCGCCAGGTGGTCTCTAGTAATAATTGATATACCCGCTTTCCACTATTTATGCGTAGCTTGCCCTAGAATAGGACATTTCGAATTGTCCTACTTTATGCTTATTGCACTACTTGTACCAAGTACGCTTCGACGTATTATCTAAATAACAATGCATATCATTAATCTATCATTGCATTATTTAAGTTTTTCTCTTTCTCTTATATGTCCATTTACGACAATCCACACCCGCACATTTGGGTACTTTCAGTTCGTCAGGGGTTCTCGTTTACCCCATAATACGACGCAAGAAGTCCGAACACTTTCGGCAGTACGGCACCCCGAACTTATAGCATTATATGCATCAGCTCCGAATCATGTCTTTGGTTAAATGTTGGGTTGCCCGGCTCCCATGCTTTGGTACCTTACGTTCCGCTATATCGGCTAAGGTAGCGGTGGGAGAACTACTGCGATTGTGTCCCGGTTCTTCCGGATGAGCACCTCAGTAGAGAAAGCCAAAAACTGACTATCATGATAAGGCGAGAGACTGGTCGCTGTTCGAGAGGTCTCAAGTTTTCAAAGACTTTTTCCGCTTTGGGCGAGGAGTCGGCCTTGTCCGGCTTAGGCGTGTATGGCGCCCCAAATTCGGCCCTCCGAATACCAGGGGCTTTGCCAAAATTTAAAATCATAGACTTCTATGGCTAAGTGAGAGTGATAAAGCATTATAGTCCGATTGCCTGGTTCGTTGCGCTGAACACCTCCCTTGAAGGACCCAAAATTGGGGTAAAGAGTGTTCAGGTTTGTCCCGAACACCCCAGTACTAGTTACATGGGGATAGAAGCCAACGACTGGCCAACTCTCAGATTTTATAAACGGCCGCATAGAAGGTAATATTTTAAGTTAAGAAAGCGTCGCATGGCGCAAGCGAACTTGTTTCATATTACAGGATCACATGAGCATGTTCATTCAAAAATTAGATCCTTGGCACACTCTTCTGCCACTAGGCGGGAACCCTTCAGGACACTCTCAAAATAATTCTCGGGGCAGCGATGCTCCTTGCCCTCCGACGGCCCCTCCTTCACCAGCTTCACGGCGTCCAGCTTCGCCCAGTGCACCTTCGCCCGGGCAAAAGCCCTGCGTGCACCCTCGATGCAGACGGACCGCTTGATGACTTCAAGCAGTGGGCATGCTTCCACAAGCCGCCTCACCAGACTGAAGTAGCTGCCCGACAGGGGCTTGCCAGGCCACATCCGGACTATAAGGCCCCTCATGGCCTGTCCGGCCGCCTTGTGAAGCTCGACCAACTGCTTCAGCTGGTCGCTCAAGGGCACGGGGTGTTTGGTCCCAGTATACTGAGACCAGAACAACTTCTCCGTTGAGCACCCCTCCTCAGCCCGGTAAAATGCCGCGGCATCCAGTACACTGCGGGGAAGATCTGCAAACGCTCCTGGAGAGCTCCGAACTCGGGTAAGAAAAAGGAAAGTCTCCTTCACGTGCTTTCTTTGCATAATGAATGCCTTACCCGCTGCTATCTTCTTCACCGTGTCAATCTCCCGGAGGGCCTTGTGTGCTTCGGCCTTGGCACTCCGGACACTTTCAAGCGCCTGCGCAAGCTTGGACTCTTGCGTCTTAGAGTCAAGCTCCAAGGACTCGTGCTTTTTTGCGAGAGCCTCGAGCTCTTGCTGCACCTCGCCTACTCGGGCTTCTTGCTTCTCCCGCTCAATACACTCCTTGGCCGCTTTGTCTTCGGCCTTGGACAGCGCTTTCCTCAGGGTCACCACTTCGGTCGTGGCCCCTGGCAAACCCATGATGATCCTATTATTTTATAACTGAATTTCTTTTTAACTATATAGACAGGGGTATTTCTTACCTTTGCTCTCTTCAAGCTGCCTCTTGGTAAGGTCGAGCTCGTCCTCGGACCGCTTCAGATCCTGCTTCAACGCAGAGACCTCCGCAGTATGTGCGGCAGCGGCCAGCAGTGAAGCCTGCACATACACATAGACATACTCTAATTAGACTCCTGAGTTATAATTTGATCCTCTATTCGGCTTTTCTTCGCGAACGCCGAACAGAGCATCAGGGGATACTATCTATGCGGTAATATTTTCTTATATTTTGATTGCTTACCTCAAAGCCTGTTAGGAGGCTGGCGCAAGCTTCAGTCAGTCAGTTTTTGGTGGACTGGACCTTCTCGACCACCGCACTCATGATAGTGCGGTGCTCTTCATCGATGGAAGCGCTGCGAAGTGCTTCCAGCAAGTTGTCCGGTGCCTCTGGTTGGACAGAGGACACCGGCACGGATGGTTGGCCCCCCTTAACGAGGGACCGCCTGCCGGAGTCCGGAACCATCGAAGGTTCCGGCGCAGTGTTCGGCTGAGGGCCGAACTCGGAGCCTGTAGGAGCCTCGCTCCCTTGGTACCCAGGGTCCGGGACATCGCCTCGAGGCACCCCCAGGACCAGCTCCCCTTGGCTCGGTGCCTTTTGAGACAACACCTCAGCGTTGTCCATAGGGCGAGGGGTGGTAGCAGTCGGGAGAGAACCGCTGTTCATATCCGACGAGTCCAGAGAGCCGCTCGACGAGGATACGTCGAGACGAGCTCGGGAGGGACTGCATAATCATGTACGGCATGAGGAGAGGCAGTGTAATAAAGCATACCATGAAGTACTATGGTGCTCGGACACTTACAATTTCGCCAGGGGCTTGACCCTGGGTAGCCACTCGTCGCCGCAGTCGGTGACCGTCGTGGCGCAGTCCGGAGGGAGGGTCCTTCCCTTCTTGGACCCTTCGGCCTCCTCGGTTGGGTCGGCCTTCCTTTTCTTGTCTCCCCCGGCTAGGGGGCGGGAGAACTTTCCTCTTCCTCTGCCTCGTCTTCGTGGGAGGAGTGCGCATTGGAGTCATCGGACGATGAGTCCGATACAACCTAGCATCGGAGACCCTTTCGGGTGCCCGTGGCCTTCTTCTCGGTCTTCTTCACCGGCACCTCATAAGGTGCCGGAGTCAGCATCTCCGTTAGGAGAGCGCCTGCAGGATCTTCGGGCAGGGGGGGTGGGCAATCAAGCTGCTCCACTGTCTTTTATCCAGTCCTGTTAATGGCATAGAACCTTAGATCCTGCATATGACTAAACCGGGGCAAATAAATACCCTGAGAGATATCAAAACTTACCGGATTGGCGCGGCGTTTTGCGCTGAGTCCGCGGTCCTCGGTGAGGGAAGGAGGAATCTCGGCGCCCTTGAACAGCACCCTCCAGACGTCCTTGTGTGTCATGTCATAGAGCTCTTGTAGCGTCTGGTGCTTGGCTGAGTTGAACTCCCACAAATTGAATGCTCGTCGTTGACACAGGAGGATCCGGCGGAAGAGCATGACCTGGACCATGTTGACGAGCTTGATTTTCTTGCTCGTCATGTTCCGGATACAGGTCTGGAGTCCGGTCAACTCTACCAAAGAACCCCAGGACAGGCCCTTCTCTTTCCAGGAGGTGAGCCGCGTGGGGATTCCGGATTGAAATTTGGGGGCCGCCACCCAGTTGGAGTCGCGCGGCTCAGTGATGTAGAACCACCCTGATTGCCACCCCTTTATGGTATCCACATAGGTGCCCTCGAGCCAGGTGACATTAGGCATCTTGCCCACCATGGCGCCTCCGCACTCTGCTTGCTGGCCACCCACCACCTTCGGTTTAACATTGAAGGTTTTTAGCCATAGGCCGAAGTGGGGCCTAATGTGGAGGAAGGCCTCGCACACGACGATAAACACCGAGATGTTGAGGATGAAATTGGGAGCCAGATCATGAAAATCCAGCCCATAGTAGAACATGAGCCCGCGGACAAACGACTGGAGGGGAAATCCCAGACCACGGACAAAATGGGTAAGAAAAACTACCCTCTCATGGGGTTTGGGCGTTGGGATGATCTGCCCCGCATTTGGCAGCCGGTGCGCGATATCCGCGGCCAGATATTCAGCTTCCCGTAACTTTTTGATGTTCTCCTCCGTGATGGAGGAGACCATCCACTTGCCTCCTGCTCCGGACATGCTTGGAGTGGTTTGAGAAGAGGAACGCGAGCTTGGGCACTAGAGCTCGAGTGTGCGGGAATGGGTAAGCAAGGAGGAAGAAGGCATGGGTGAAAAGAGTGAATCCTTGTCCCTTTATAAGGGCGGAAGAGGCGATGCGTCTCCCCACTTGCCTGGTAAAACCGCTTATTCCCCAGGCGCTGTAATTGATGGCGCGGTTGGGTTACCCACGTCTGTATTGATGAGAATCCCATAATAAGGGGGACATGATCTCTGCTTTGACAAGACGTGTCGAGAAAACCGCCCCATGTTCTGTGCGGTGCTGGTTGAGAAAAACGGTTCGAATAATGACCGAGCCATGACATAATGTCGTGCTGTCAGAATGCGTCAGCAGATTAGATTTGTGCAAATATTATTCTCTCTGCGGTGGTATGTGGAACTTATTTGCAGGTCCGGACACTATTCTTGTATTCAAACTCTTTCATGGTGTATTCGGAGGAGGAACTCGCCTTGCAATGCCGAACAAAATACTGCGCGCCGGACTCATCATCATTGAAGTCTGGTTCATGGGCTACTGAGGGAGTCCTGGATTAGGGGTCTCCGGACAGTCGGACTATATCCTTTGGCCGGACTGTTGGACTATGAAGATACGAGATTGAAGACTTCGTCCCGTGTCCGGATGGGACTCTACTTGGCGTGGAAGGCAAGCTAGGCAATACAGATATGTATATCACCTCCTTTGTAACCGACCTTGTGTAACCCTAGCCCCCTCCGGTGTCTATATAAACTGGAGGGTTTAGTCCGTAGGACAACATACAATCATACCATAGGCTAGCTTCTAGGGTTTAGCCTCTTTGATCTCGTGGTAGATCAACCCTTGTAATACTCATATCATCAAGAACAATCAAGCAGGACATAGGGTATTACCACCATCAAGAGGTCCCGAACCTGGGTAAACATCATGTCCCCTGCCTCCTGTTACCATCCGCCTTAGACGCACAGTTCGGGACCCCCTACCCGAGATCCACCGATTTTGACACCGATAGCGACCCACTAAGACCGTGACATGCCTAATGGCTAAAGTTGACGTGTGATGGATTTGGCATCGCCATTTAGCCCATGTCAATATGAGATCTTTGCAAAGTATTCTCAAGGGGGACCATGTCCGTGGACTAATAAATGTTAGTTTTGCCAAAGATCGTGCTTGCAGTGCTTGTATCGAAGGAAAGCTACATGAGAAGGCTCACCCTCCCATGACTATCATCTACCCGAAGAGGACCTTGGAGCTCCTTCACTTGGATCTCTTTGGGAACCCATCCTTTGATAGTCTTGGGGGTAGAAAGTATTGCTTGGTGATTGTGGATGATTATTCAAGATACACATGGGTATAATTCTTCAAGCGGAAGAGTGAGACCCAACAAACCGTCATCGACTTTGCGAACGAAGCTCAACATCAACACAATGAAGGAATTTTTCCCTAGAGACAATAATAAAGTTGTTATTTATATTTCCTTATATCATGATAAATGTTTATTATTCAAGCTAGAATTGTATTATCCGGAAACTTAGCACATGTGTGAATACATAGACAAACAGAGTGTCCCTAGTATGCCTCTACTTGACTACCTCATTAATCAAAGATGGTTAAGTTTCCTGACCATAGACATGTGTTGTGATTTGATGAATGGGATCACATAATTAGAGAACGATGTGATGCACAAGACCCATCTGTTATCTTAGCATATTGATCTTTAAGTCTTATTGCTATTGCTTTCTTCATGACTTATACATATTCTTTTGACTATGAGATTATGCAACTCCAGAATACCGGAGGAACACCTTGTGTGCTATCAAACGTCACATCGTAACTGGGTGATTATAAAGATGTTGTACAGTTGTCTCTGATGGTGTTTGTTGAGTTGGCATAGATCGATATTAGGATTTGTCACTCCGTGTATCGGAGAGGTATCTCTGGGCCCTCTCGGTAATGGACATCACTATGAGCCTTGCAAGCAATGTGACTAATGAGTTAGTCATGGGATGATGCATTACGGAACGAGTAAAGAGACTTGCCAGTGACGAGATTAAACTAGGTATGATGATACCGACGATCGAATCTCGGGAAAGTAACATACCGATGACAAAGGGAACAACGTATGTTGTTATGCGGTTTGACCGATAAAGATCTTCATAGAATATGTAGGAGCCAATATGAGCATCCAGGTTCTGCTATTGGTTATTGACCAGAGATATGTCTCGGTCATGTCTACATAGTTCTCGAACCCGTAGGGTCCACACACTTAACATTCGATGACGATTTGTATTGTGAGTTTCGTGTTTTGATGAACCTAAGTTTGTTCGGAGTCCCGGATGAGATCACAGACATGAAGAGGAGTCTCGAAATGGTCTAGACATAAAGATTCATATATTGGAAGGCTACATTCGGACACCGGAATGGTTCAGTTCATTTCGGATAAGTTTCAGAGTACCGGGGGTTACCGGAACCCCCCGGGAGGTTAATGGGCCACCATGGGCCTTAGTGGAGAAGAGAGAGGGCCGGCCAGGAGGTGTCGTGTGCCCCCCTTGCACAGTCTGAATTGGACAAGGGGAGGGGGCGGCGCCCCCCTCCTTCCTTCTCACCTCTTCCTCCTTCCCTCCTACTTGGAATAGGAAGGGGGGCGAATCCTACTTGGACCGGGAGTCCAAGTAGGACCCCCCATGGCGCACCCCCCTAGGGCCGGCCACCTCTCCTCCCCCCTTTATATACATGGGAGGGGGGCACCCCAAAGGACAGAAAGTCTTCTCTTAGCCGTGTGCGCTGCCCCCCACCACAGTTACACACCTCGGTCATATCGCCGTAGTGCTTAGGTGAAGCCCTGCGCCGGTGACTTCACCATCACCGTCATCACGCCTTCGTGCTGACGGAACTCTCCATCATCCTCAATTGGATCAAGAGATTGAGGGACATCATTGAGCTGAACGTGTGCTGAATGCGGAGGTGCCGTACGTTCGGTGCTTGGATCAGTTGGATCGCAAAGACGTTCGACTACATCAACCGCGTTAGTAAACGCTTCTGCTTTCGGTCTACGAGGGTACGTGGACACACTCTTCCCTCTCGTTGTTATGCATCTCCTAGATAGATCTTGCGTGATCGTAGGATTTTTTTTAGAAGTACAGCGTTCCCCAACACATAATGCAAAGATCTTGACAATAAGAAGTGACAACGACACCGAGTTCAAGAACTACACCTTGGATGAGTTTCTTAGTGATGAGGGGATCAAGCATCAATATTCCGCACATTACACCCTTGAACAAAATGGTGTTGCGGAGAGGAAGAACCGGATGTTGATGGACATAGCAAGGACCATGATGGCGGAGTTCAAGTCTCCATACAACTTTGGGCCGAAGCCATCAACATCGTTTGTCATGCATCCAATCGGCTCTATCTCCGCGAAGGCTTGAACAAGACTCCTTATGAGATACTCACCGGCAACAAGCCCAACCTCAAGTACTTCTGGGTGTTCGGGTGTAAGTGTTTCATTCTCAAGAAAGGTGTTCGTTTGTCTAAATTTGCAGCTAGAGCTCATGAGGGCATATTTGTTGGTTATGCTACAGACTCTCATGCTTACCGTGTCCTTAATAAGTCCACGAGACTTATTGAGGAGACGTGTAATGTTGAGTTTGATGAGAATAATGGCTCCCAAGTGGAGCAAAGTAGTACTTGTGATGTAGGTGATGAAATTCCTCCCCAAGCCATAAGAAGAATGGGTGTTGGTCATATCCTACCCATTGAGGAACCCCTTGTGGCCGAAGGAGAAGGACAATGTTCCACTCAAGTGGAACCATCACCAACCCAAGACCCACACGCTTCCGAAGAACAAAGTGAATGCCCTCAAACAAATGAACAAGATCAAGGGCAAGATCAACCTCAAGATGGTGGTATACCACCAGGTGATGCCCAAGGTCAAGTTCTCACCACCGAGCAAGTTCAAGATCAAGAGCAAACTCAAGATCAAGAACAAGCTCTCAAGACGACGCTCAAGATGAGCAAGTTACCACTCCTCAACTCTCTCTTGAGGAGGAATTGGAGCGTCGTGCCACCAAGATTGCATCCAAGCTCACTACCAAAGATCATATCATGAAGAACGTGCTTGGAAGCTTAAGAAAAGGGGGTAAGCACTCGTAGACAATTAGCAAACTATTCTGAACATCACGTGTTTGTATCTTGTGTTGAACCCTAAAAGGTCTATGAGGCGCTCGAGGATCCAGATTGGCTCAATGACATGCATGAAGACTCAACAACTTCTTGCACAACAAGGTGTGGAGATTGGCGCCAAGGCCGAAAGGGAACCATAATGTCATTGGAACCAAGTGGATATTCAAGAACAAGCAAGTTGCTCATGGAATTATTGTTCACAAAAGGCTCATTTGGTAGCACAAAGCTACTCCCAAGTCGAGGGTATCGATTATGGTGAAACCTTTGCTCCCGTTGCTCGCCTTGAATCTATTCATTAGTTGATTGCTTATGCTTCTCATCATGACTTCAAGTTGCAACAAATGGATGTGAAGAGTGCTTTTCTCAATGGTCCTATTAATGAGTTGGTATATGTCAAACAACCCCGGGGGTTTGAGGATCCCGAGTTCCCCAATCACGTGTACGAACTCGCTAAGGCACTCTATGGCCTTAAACAAGCCCCACGTGTGTGGTATGAGCACCTTACCGAGGTGTTGCAAGATCATGGGTTTGAAATTGGGAAAATCAACCCCACTCTTTTGTTAGGGAACGTAGTAATTCAAAAAAATTCCTACGATCACGGAAGATCTATCTAGGACAAGCATAGCAATGAGACAGGAGAGTGTGTCCATGTACCCTTGTAGACCGAAAGCGGAAGCATTCGCGGTTGACGTAGTCGAACATCTTCACGGTCCAACCGATCCAAGTACCGAACGTACGACACCTCCGTGTTCAGCACACACTCAGCACGATGACATCCCTCAAGCTCTTGGTCCAGCTGAGGATGAGGGTGAGTTCCGTCAGCACGACGACATGGTGACGGTGATGACGAAGTTACCGACGCAGAGCTTTGCCTAAGCACTACGACAATATGACGGAGGTGTTAAACTATGGAGGGGGGCATCACACACGGATAAGAGATTATTTGTTGTGCTTTGGGGTGCCCCCTGCCCCCGTATATAAAGGAGGGGAGGAGGAGGCCGACGGCCTAGGAGGGGCGTGCCATAGGGGGAGTCCAACTAGGATTCCCAATCCTAGTTGGACTCCCCTTCCTTTTCCAAGAGGGGGAGAGAGGTAAGGAGGAGGAGAGGGAGAAGGAAAGAGGGGGACGCCGCCCCCTCCCTAGTCCAATTCGGACTTACCATTGGAGGCGGTGGTGCGCGGCCACCCTTGAGGCCCTCCTCTTCTTTCCACTAAGGCCCATAAAGGCCCAATACTTCCCGGGGGGGGGGGGGTCTAGTAACCTCCCGGTACTCCGAAAAATACCCGAATCACTCCGGCACCATTCTGGTGTCCGAATATAACCTTCCAATATATCAATCTTTACCTGTCGACCATTTCGAGACTCCTCCTCATGTCCGTGATCTCATCCGGGACTCTGAACAAACTTCGTTCACCAAAACACATAACTCATAATACAAATCGTCATTGAACGTTAAGCGTGCGGACCCTACGGGTTCGAGAACTATGTAGACATGACCGAAACACATCTTCGATCAATAACCAACAGAGGAACTTAGATGCTCATATTGGCTCCTACATATTCTATGAAGATCTTTATCGGTCAAATAGCATAACAGCATACATCATTCCCTTTGTCATCGGTATGTTCCTTGCCCAAGATTCGATCGTCGGTATCTTCATACCTAGTTCGATCTCGTTCCCGGCGAGTCTCTTTACTCGTTCCGTAATGCATCATCCTGTAACTAACTCATTAGTCACATTGCTTGCAAGGCTTATAGTGATGTGCATTACTAAGAGGGCCTAGAGATACCTCTCCGATACTCAGAGTGACAAATCCTAATCTTGATCTATGCCAACCCAACAAACACCTTCGGAGACAACTGTACAACATCTTTATAATCACCCAATTACGTTGTGACATTTGATACCACACAAGGTGTTCCTCCGGTATTCGGGAGTTGCATAATCTCATAGTCAGAGGAACATGTATAAGTCATGAAGAAAGCAATAGCAATAAAACTTAACGATCAATATGCTAATGGATGGGTCTTGTCCATCACATCATTCTCCTAATGATGTGACCCCGTTCATCAAATGACAACACATGTCTATGGTTAGGAAACTTAACCATCTTTGATAAACAAGCTAGTCAAGTAGAGGCATACTAGGGACACTCTGTTTTGTCTATGTATTCGTACATGTACTAAGTTTCCGATTAATACAATTCTAGCATGAATAATAAAAAATTATCATGATATAAGGAAATATAAATAATAACTTTATTATTGCCTCTAGGGCATATTTCCTTTAGTCTCCCACTTGCACTAGAGTCAATAATCTAGTTCACATGGCCATGTGGTTTAGCACCAATAGTTCACATCATTATGTGATTAACACCCATACTTCACATCGCCATGTGACCAACACCCAAAGGGTTTACTAGAGTCAATAATCTAGTTCACATGGCTATGTGATTAACACCCAAAGAGTACTAAGGTGTGATCATGTTTTGCTTGTGAGAGAAGTTTAGTCAACAGGTCTGCCACATTCAGATCCATATGTATTTTGCAAATTTCTATGTCTACAATGCCCTGCATGGAGCTACTCTAGCTAATTTCTTCTACTTTCAATATGTATCCAGATTGAGACTCAGAGTCATCCAGATTGGTGTTAAAGTTTGCATCGACGTAACTCTTCACGACGAACTCTTTTATCACCTCCATAACCGAGAAATATCTCCTTAGTCCTCTAAGGATAATTTTGACCGTTGTCCAGTGATCTACTTCTAGATCACTATTGTACTCCCTTGCCAAACTCATGCTAAGGTATATAATAGGTCTGGTACACAGCATGGCATACTTTATAGAACCTATGGCTGAGGCATAGGGAATGACTTTCATTCTCTCTCTATCTTTTGTCGTGGTCGGGCTTTGAGTCTTACTCAACTTCATACCTTACAACTTAGGCAAGAACTCGTTCTTTTACTGATCCATTTTGAACTTCTTCAAAATCTTATCAAGGTATGTACTCATCGGAAGTCTTATCAAGCGTCTTGATCTATCTTTATAGATCTTGATGCCCAATATGTAAGTAGCTTGACCGAGGTCTTTCTTTGAAAAACTCCTTTCAAACACTCCTTTATGCTTTCCAGAAAATTCTACATCATTTCCGATCAACAATATGTCATTCACATATACTTATTAGAAAGGCTGTAGTGCTCCCACTCACTTTCTTGTAAATATAGGCTTCACCGCAAGTCTGTATAAAACTATATGCTTTGATCAACTCATCAAAGCGTATATTTCAACTCCGAGATGCTTGCACCAGTCCATAGATGGATCGCTGGAGCTTGCACACTTTGTTAGCTCCTTTAGGATCGACAAAACCTTCTGCTTGCATCATATACAACTCTTCTTTAAGAAATCCATTAAGGAATGCAGTTTTGACATCCATTTGCCAAATTTCATAATCATAAAATGCGGCAATTGCTAACATGATTCGGACAGACTTAAGCATCCCTATGAGTGAGAAAATCTCATCGTAGTCAACACCTTGAACTTGTCAAAAACCTTTTGTGACAAGTCGAGCTTTGTACATAGTAACACTACCAACAGCGCCCATCTTCCTCTTGAAGATCCATTTATTCTCTATGGCTCACCGATCATCGGGCAAGTCAACCAAAGTCCACACTTTGTTCTCATACATGGACCCCATCTCAGATTTCATGGCCTCAAGCCATTTCACTGAATCTGGGCTCATCATCGCTTCCTCATAGTTCGTAGGTTCGTCATGGTCTAGTAACATGACTTCCAGAACAAGATTACCGTACCTAGGGCTGGGCATTCTGTTCCCCCAAACCGATCGGGTCGGCTCTTCGGTGTATTTAAAATTACGATTCTGCCAAAATACTAACCGATCGGTCAATGGAAAATTAGCTGACCGAAGATTATTTGCACCGAAATTTCGGTTCGGTCATCGGTTCGACCGAGCAGCACCGAGATATATTTAATAACAGATGGAACCGCTGCCTCTAGTTAGAATCTAGAGTGTACGTACCATTAGCAAGAGCTGGTATACTTTATTTTGATGTACAGTGCCTCCCTTGCTACTCCCTTCGATTGATTCTCCCGAGCAACTCTGTAAAATTAGCGGTGGGGCTTTACTAGGTGAAGTACCTACCCTAGGGAGTACTACTCTTTTACACAAAATTTACAGCGATGGTGGCTCAGTTGGTCAGGTTTACCACCTCCCGACGCGGCTGTGGGACTTGAGCACTTATAGAGACAAAATAGAAAATAGACTGTCCATGTTCTTACAAAAGTGCACTTGAGTAAGAAACAGGCGCACAGGTCAGACATCTATGTTTACTCAGTTTTCGATCCATTCGGGTAATCAAGTGATACACCCGAATTCACCGGACTAATTGCGGTTTTCAAAAAATACAAACTGAACATACTCTGTGTAATTCGGCTTCGGTGAATTCGACTTTGGTGCCAGTTAATTCAGTTCGGTACATCAGTTTTCGGGTTATATGCCCAGCCCTAACCGTACCACTCTGGTGCAGAACATAATCTAGTTGACCTATGAGGTTCGGTGGTAACTTGATCTGAAGTTTCATGATCATCATCATTAACTTCCTCACTAATTGGTGTAGGCATCACTGGAACTAATTTCTGTGATTAACTACTTTCTAATTCGGGAGAAGGTACAATTACCTCATCAAGTTCTACTTTCCTCCCACTAACTTCTTTCAAGAGAAACTCCTTCTCTAGAAAAGAGCCATTCTTCGCAACAAAGATCTTGCCTTCGGATCTGTGATAGAAGGTATATCCAACAGTTTTTTTTGTATATCCTATGAAGACACACTTCTCCGATTTGGGTTCGAGCTTATCAGGTTGAAACTTTTTCACATAAGCATCATGTTAACCCACAAGTATAGGGGATCAATTGTAGCCTCTTTCGATAAGTAAGAGTGTCGAACCCAATGAGGAGCTAAAGGTAGAACAAATATTCCCTCAAGTTCTATCGACCACCGATACAACTCTACGCACACTTAATGTTCTCTTTACCTAGAACAAGAAAGAAACTAGAAGTACTTTCTAGGTGTTTTTGAATAGGTTTGCAAGATAATAAAGAGCACGTAAATAAAAAGTAGGGGCTGTTTAGATAAAGAATTAACTAAGTTAGTTTTAGTAGAGAGCTTGTTGTCACGAGAAAGTTATTTGTCCCTAGGCAATCGATAACTAGAACGATAATCATTATTGCAATTTTATTTGAGGGAGAGGCATAAGCTAACATACTTTATCTACTTGGATCATATGCACTTATGATTGGAACTCTAGCAAGCATCCGCAACTACTAAAGATCATTAAGGTAAAACCCAACCATAGCATTAAGGTATCAAGTCCTCTTTATCCCATAGGCAAACAACCTACTTACTCGGGTCTGTGCTTTTGTCACTCACGCCACCCACCATAAGCAAATCATGAACATATGCAAACCCTACAACGGGAATCCCTCACGCTTGCACGACACAGAGAGCACCATAGGACAACACCAATAATAAAACATGCAACTCAAACCAATCACGATCATCAATTAACACATAGGACAAAACGGATCTACTCAAACATCATAGGGTAGCCATACATCATTGGGAAATAATATATAGCATTGAGCGCCATGTTTAAGTAGAGATTACAGCAAGTAAAAGAGGGTTTATGCCGCTGCATAGAGGGGGGAAGAGTTGGTGATGATGGCTGTGAAGTTATTGGTGAAGATTGCGGTGATGATGATGATGGCTCCGGTGGCACTCCGGTGCCACTGGAAGCGAGGGGGGAGAGCCCCCCTCCTTATTCTTCTTCCTTGGCCTTCTCCCTAGATGGGAGAAGGGTTTCCTCATACGTCTCTGTCGTATCTACTTTTCCAAACACTTTTGCCCTTGTTTTGGACTCTAACTTGCATGATTTGAATGGAACTAACCCAGACTGACGCCGTTTTCAGCAGAATTACCATGGTGTTATTTATGTGCCGAAACAAACGTTCTCGGAATGACCTGAAACTTCACGGAGCAACTTTTTGGAAAATATAAAAAATACCTGCAAAAGATGAAGGCCAGGGGGCCCACCACCTGTCCACAAGGGTGGGGGCGCACCTGCCCCCCCCCCCAAGGCGCGCCCCCTACCTCGTGGGCCCCTTGGAACTCCTTCGACTCCAACTCCAACTCTATATATTGTGTTTCGGGGAGAAAAAAATCAGAGAGAAGAATTCATCGCGTTTTACGATACAGAGCCACCGCCAAGCCCTAAAACCTCTCGGGAGGGCTGATCTGGAGTCCGTTCGGGGCTCTGGAGAGGGGAATCCATCACCATTGTCATCATCAACCATCCTCCATCACCAATTTCATGATGCTCACCGCCGTGCGTGAGTAATTCCATCGTAGGCTTGCTGGACGGTGAGGGGTTGGATGGGATCTATCATGTAACCAAGTTAGTTTTGTTAGGGTTTGATCCCTAGTATCCACTATGTTCTGAGATTGATGTTGCTATCACTTTGCTATGCTTAATGCTTGTCACTAGGGCCCGAGTGCCATGATTTCAGATTTGAACCTATTATGTTTCATCAATATATGAGAGTTCTTGATCCTATCTTGCAAGTCTATAGTTACCTATTATGTGTTATGATCTGTTAACCCTGAAGTGACAATAATCAGGATACTTACGGGTGATGACCGTAGTTTGAGGAGTTCATGTATTCACTATGTGTTAATGCTTTGTTCCGGTACTCTATTAAAAGGAGGCCTTAATATCCCTTAGTTTCCATAAGGACCCCGCTGCCACGGGAGGGTAGGACAAAAGATGTCATGCAAGTTCTTTTCCATAAGCACGTATGACTATATTCGGAATACATGCCTACATTACATTGATGAACTGGAGCTAGTTCTGTGTCACCCTAGGTTATGACTGTTACATGATGAACCGCATCCGGCATAATCTCCATCACCGATCCATTGCCTACGAGCTTTCCATATACTGTTCTTCGCTTATTTACTTTTCCGTTGCTATTGCTATCATCACTACAAAATACCAAAAACACTAGTTTTACTACTGTTACCTTTTGCTACCGTTACCACTACTATCATATTACTTTGCTACTAAATACTTTGCTGCAAATATTAAGTTTCCAGGTGTGGTTGAATTGACAACTCAGCTGCTAATACTTGAGAATATTATTTGGCTCCCCTTGTGTCAAATCAATAAATTTGGGTTGAATACTCTACCCTCGAAAACTGTTGCGATCCCCTATACTTGTGGGTTATCATTTCCCCTCTGGTCCATGGTCTCCATGGCATGGGAGGGGAGAGAGCCGCTCCGAGATTCTATCTGTCTCTCTGTCTCTCTCTTTGTTTCTGTGTTCCCAGATTCTTCCCTTTCACCGCTTCTTATATATCCGGAGATCCGTAACTCCGATTGGATTAAAACCTTCGCTCCGATTTTTCTCCGAAAATTAGCTTTCTTGCGGCCGAAGAAGAGCATTAACCGCCTTACGGGGGGCCCACGAGGGTCAGGGGCGCGCCCAGGGGGTGGGGGCGCCCCCTGCCTCGTGGCTCCCTCGAGCATCGTCTCGCGTTGATTTTCTACCCATATTTCACATATATTCCAAAAATAATCTCCGTTCGTTTTTATCCCGTTTGGACTCCGTTTGATATGGATTTTCTGCGAAACAAAAAACATGCAACAAATAGGAACTAGCACTGGGCACTGGATCAATATGTTAGTCCCCAAAAATAGTATACAAAGTTACCAAAAGTATATGAAAGTTGTATAATATTGGCATGGAACAATCAAAAATTATAGATACGAATGAGATGTATCAGCATCCCCAAGCTTAATTCCTGCCCGTCCTCGAGTAGGTAAATGATAAAAAGATAACTTTTGATGTGGAATGCTACCTAGCATAATCTTGATCATGTAATCTAATCATGGCATGAATATTAAGACACGAGTGATTCAAAGAAATAGTCTATCATTTGACAATAAGATAATAATACTTCAAGCATACTAATAAAGCAATCATGTATTTTCAAAATAACATGGCCAAAGAAAGTTATCCCTACAAAATCATATAGTCGGGCTATGCTCCATCTTCACCACACAAAATATTCAAACCATGCACAACCCCGATGACAAGCCAAGCAACTGTTTCATACTTTTGATGTTTTCAAACCTTTTCAACTTTCACGCAATACATGAGCGTGAGCCATGGATATAGCACTATAGGTGGAATAGAAAATGATGGTGGAGGTTGTGTGGAGAAGACAAAAAGGGAGAAAGTCTCACATCGACGCGGCTAATCAACGGGCTATGGAGATGCCCATCAATTGATGTCAATGTGAGGAGTAGGGATGGCCATGCAACGGATGCACTAAGAGCTATAAGTGTATGAAAGCTCAAACTGGAAACTAAGTGGGTGTGCATCCAACTTGCTTGCTCATGAAGACCTCGGGCATTTGAGGAAGCCCATCATCGGAATATACAAGCCAAGTTCTATAATGAAAATTCCCACTAGTATATGAAAGTGATAACTCAAGAGACTCTCTATATGAAGAACATGGTGCTATACTGAAGCACAAGTGTGGTAAAAGGATAGTAACATTGTCCCTTCTCTCTTTTCTCTCATTTTTTCTCTTTTTTCTCTGTTTTTGGTGGGCTTCTTTGGCCTCTTTTTATTTTTTGTGGGCTTCTTTGGCCTCTTTTATTTTTTTGTAAAGTCCGGAGACTCATCCCAACTTGTGAGGGAATCATAGCTTCCATCATCCTTTCCTCACATGGGACAATGCTCTAATTATGATGATCATCACATTTTTATTTACTTACAACTCGATATTACAACTCGATACTAGAACAAATATATGACTCTATATGAATGCCTCCGGCGGTGTACCGGGATGTGCAATGATCTAGCGTAGCAATGACATCAAAAAACGGACAAGCCATGAAAACATCATGCTAGCTATCTTACGATCATGCAAAGCAATATGACAATAAATGCTCAAGTCATGTATATGATGATGATGGAAGTTGCATGGCAATATATCTCGGAATGGCTATGGAAATGCCATGATAGGTAGGTATGGTGGCTGTTTTGAGGAAGATATAAGGAGGCTTATGTGTGATAGAGTGTATCGTATCACGGGGTTTGGATGCACCTGCGAAGTTTGCACCAACTCTCGAGGTGAGAAAGGGCAATGCACGATACCGAAGAGGCTAGCAATGATGGAAGGGTGAGAGTGCCTTGTAGCGACCAGACCTCAAACAGTCTGATCTCTGTGCTCCGGTGTCATCCCTGGATCAGTAATGCTGACACCACACAATACTCGGAGGATTTATAGTAGAGTAGCAATCACACACTTATTACATCGAGTGTCTCAAAAGAGAACTTATTACAATAAATATGGCTTAAGGCCATCTAATTACGATAACAGCGGAAGGCTTGGAAGATAAGTGAGTCCATCAACTCCAACGGCATCACTGAGTATAGAACCACGACCTAAAAACTCCTTAATCGTCGTCTGAAAAGTCTGCAACATTAACGTTGCAGCCCGAAAACGGGTCAGCACATGGAATATGCTGGCAAGGTAACACATAGAGAGTAATGGAATGCAACAGCTATACTATATGCATATTTGGCTGGTGGAAAGCTCTATGGTTACAGTTTTGCATAAAGCCAATTTACTTCAAAGGAATAAATTTAATTACTATCATGGTGGTTGTTAAACATTGAGAATGGTTGATAGCATTCTCAATCCCAATTAAGCATCATCATTAACCCAACAACATTAATTTTAGAGTAACATGTTGAGATTCACATGATAATCCAGATACTAGATACTCAAGATGTCCATAACCGGGGACACGGCTAATCATGATTAGTTTGTTACACTCTCCAGAGGTTTGCGCACTTTTCCCCACAAGACTCGATCGCCTCCGTTGGATTTCTCGCACTACATGGTGTTTGAGAAACGGATGACCGAGACACAGTCTTTCAGAAGCGCTAGCACCTTACAATGGATAGACCTGTACACCTACTTTCCCCTACATCTGCTAGTCTACCCTGTAAGAGTTCGCACGACTTAATCAACTATGCCAGAGCCCATAATGGCTTGTGGCTGCACACGGAAGTTTCTAGTTTGAAAAATCTCATGATCCCTTTGAGCCTGGGTGGCGGTCCAAAAGAAAACAGGCATGTCCTGGAATACCCAGGTGCCTCAATCCACCCAGATGTGTATTTAAGTTGCCACCTTAGATAAACCATTAATTATCAATCTCACATCTGTCATGGATTTCACTCACCCAATCCACGTCTACTAGCATAGCATGGTATAATAAGCAAACATAGAAGTAACTCCCAAAGGTTTGATAATAAACAGGTAATAGGTACTACCTCATCTACTTCCCATCCCACAGTTTAATTAGATCCTAATCATGCAATGTGTGAAGATTGATCTAATGCAAAAAAAACTGGGTTGTAGAAAAGGTATGATCAAAGTGTTACTTGCCTTGCTGATGATCCGTGAAACCTAACGATTCGAAGTAACAGGCGGCGCACTCCGGGTACTCTATCGCAGGCAAACAAACAAGCATACAATAAGTACTCATCTAATGCACAGGTAAAACTCAAATAAGAGATCTAACCAGAAGGTTCAACTTAAGAACTCCGGTTGGCAAAAAGAATCAAATCGAACAAAGCAAAGAAAGTCAAACGGCGAAAGAAAACAACTTCGTTCTAGTAATCTGAACCTAAGTCAGATTTTACAGTAGAAAAAACTTGTTTAAGTTGATTATTCGGATAGAGGGTTTCGAGACGAAACTCCAGGCGCTTGAATCGCCTGATTCCGATAAACGAGCGAAAAGTTAAACTAAAACGAAAATCAGATCAGAAATCGCGATCAGAAAATAATCGCGGAAAAATCCGACGAAAAAGAAAAACGACGAACGAATTTTTTTTTAAAAAAACGGCACGGATTTCGAGGTGCGGCGAACCTCGGGCGACGCGCGGCTCCGGCGGATCGGCGGTGGGGCGGCGGCTGGCGGTGGCGGCGGCTGGCGGCTAGGGTTAGGGTTCGGGCGGCGGCTGCTGGTGGGCTGGCTCGGGCCCGAGGCGCGGTTTATAAAGCCCCTCGGCCGGCAGAGTTCTGGCCGGTTACGGCCTGAAGTTGGTTCCGTTTTTTTTTCGCTCGGAAGAAAAATAAAAAGAAACACTAAACGGACTCCAAAAATCCTGAAATAAATTTTCCCGGGCTTCTAAAATCAAGCCCGACAAAGTGAACATTTATTTGGGCCCTAAATGCATTTTTCCTAATTCAAATAAAAACAACAAAAAAACTCCGAAATAAAACTATTTGATTTTTTTAAATCCTCAATATTTCTATATTTTGGGAAAGTCATTTTATTCCCTCTCTCATATTTTTGTAATAGAAATAATTGATGATAAAATAAATAAAATCAAATGATCCTATTCTCAAAATTTGAGAAAAACTCAAATATGAAAATAACGAAATCCCCAACTCTCTTCGTGGGTCCTTGAGTTGCTTAGAATTTTCTAGGATCAAAACCCAAAGCAAATAAAATATGATATGCATGATGATCTAATGTATAACATTCCAAATTGAAAATTTGGGATGTTACAAACCTACCCCTCTTAAGATGAATCTCGGCCTCGAGATTCGGGTTGGCTAGAAAATAGGTGAGGGTGGTCTTTGAGCAAATCTTCCTCTCGTTCCCAGGTGGCTTCATCCTCCGTGTGGTGGCTCCACTGAACCTTGCAAAACTTGATAACTTTGCTGCGAGTAACTCGACTGGCAAACTCGAGGATCTTAACTGGTTTCTCCTCGTAGGTCAAATCGTTATCCAACTGAATAGTTTCCAAAGGCACTGTGTCTCTCAATGGTATGTCAGCCATCTCTGCGTGACACTTCTTTAACTAAGAAACGTGGAACACATCATGAATTCCTGACAATCCTTCGGGCAATTTCAACTTGTAGGCCACTTCTCCCATACGCTCCACAATTCGATATGGTCCTACAAATCATGGCGCTAACTTCCCTTTAACTCCAAAACGCTTTGTTCCCCGAAGTGGAGATACTCGAAGATAAGCTCTATCTCCAACTTCGTAAACTGTCACCTTGCGTTTAGAATCTGCATAACTCTTCTGTTTGGACTAGGCTACCTTGAGCCTATCGCGAATCAACTTCACTTTCTGTTCAGACTCCTTAATCAAGTCAGGTCCAAACAACTGACGGTCTCCAACTTCGTCCCACGACAACGGTGTCCTGCACCTCCTTCCGTACAAAGCTTCGAAAGGGGCCATCTTCAAACTGGTTTGGTAACTGTTGTTGTAAGAGAACTCTGCATATGAAAAATTATCGTCCCAACCAGATCCATAATCTAGCGCACAAGCTCTCAGCATATCCTCCAAAATCTGATTGACTCTCTCGGTCTGTCCATCTGTCTGCGGATGAAAAGTTGTACTGAATTCTAGCCTGGTTCCCAAAGTTTCATGCAACTGCTTCCAGAACTTTGAGGTAAACTGGGTTCCTCTATCTGATACGATACTCCTCGGAACTCCATGCAGACATACTATTCTGGTCATGTATATTTTTGCCAACTTAGCACTGGTATAAGTGGTCTTTACTGGGATGAAATGAGCTACTTTCGTCAATCGATCGACTACAACCCAAATTGAGTCATAGCTTGAACGAGTCCTGGGCAATCCCGTGATAAAATCCATGCCTAACTTATCCCACTTCCATTCGGGTATCGGCAATGGTTGTAACAATCCTGCTGGCTTCTGATGCTCTGCCTTTACTCTCTAGCATACATCACAAACTGCTACATACTCTGCTATTTCTTTCTTCATTCCGGTCCACCAGAAAATATCCTTCAAATCCAGATACATATTGGTATTCCCTGGGTGAATCAAATAGGGTGAATCATGGGCCTCTTGCAAAATTAACTTCCTGATCTCCGGGTCATTGGGCACATAGACACGGTCTTCAAACCATAGGGTATCGTGCTCATCCTCACAAAATCCTTTAGCTTTTCCTTCTTTCATTTTCTCCTTTATGGAAGCAATCTCCTTGTCAATCTTCTGAGCTTCCCTGATTCTGTCCATCAAAGTTGACTGAATCTCCAACGCTGCTACATAGCCTCTCGGAACTATTTCCAAACATAGTTCACGAAGATTTTCTGCTAACTCCTTGGGTATTTCTCCCGTCAATAATGTATTGACATGGCTCTTGCGGCTTAATACATTAGCTACTACATTAGCCTTCCCGGGATGATAATGCAATTTCATATCATAATCCTTGATGAGCTCCAACCATCTCCTTTGTCTGAGGTTCAACTCCTTCTGTGTGAAAATGTACTTCAAACTCTTATGATCCGTGTACACCTCACAATGATTTCCGATGAGGAAATGTCTCCATATCTTCAAGGCATGCACTACGGCTGCTAACTCCAAATCATGCGTAGCGTAATTCAACTCATGGGGCTTCAGTTGTCTTGAGGCATATGAAACAACTCTCCCTTCCTGCATAAGCACTGCTCCAAATCCTCGATGTGAAGCGTCGCAATACACCTCATAATCCTTGGTCTGATCTGGCAAAATCAACACTGGTGAGGTAACCAAGCGTTTCTTCAACTCCTAGAAACTAGCCTCACACTGCTCAGTCCATTTGAACTTGGTATCTTTCTTCAACAACTCCGTCATAGGCTTCGAAATCTTTGAAAAAATTTCAATAAACCTCCGGTAGTATCCTGCGAGTCCAAGAAAACTCCGGATCTCTCCAACGGTAGTTGGGGCTTCCCACTTGGCCACGGTATCAACTTTAGTGGGATCAACAGCTATACCTTCTCCAGATATAACGTGTCCGAGGAATCCTACTTCCTTCAACCAAAACTCACATTTGCTGAACCTGGCATATAATTGATGTTCTCTGAGCTTTCCAAGTACCAAACGCAAATGCTCCTTATGTTCCTCTTCATTCTTTGAATAAACCAGGATATCATCAATGAACACTACGACGAACTTATCCAAAAACTCCATAAACACTTTGTTCATCATGTTCATAAAATAGGCAGGCGCGTTAGTCAGACCAAATGACATAACGGTATACTCATACAGCCCATACCTGGTGGTAAAAGCTGTCTTCGGAATATCCTGTTCTCGAATCTTCAACTGGTGGTACCCTGATCACAAATCAATCTTGGAAAACACTTTAGCTCCTTGCAATCAATCAAATATATCATTGATCATTGGTAGCGGGTACTTGTTCTTGACTGTTACTTCATTCAATCCTCGATAATCAACAACCATTCTTAATGATCCATCCTTCTTCTCTACTAATAGTACTGGTGATCCCCAAGGTGAAGAACTTGGGCGAATGTAACCTTTATCCAGTAACTCCTTAATCTATTTCTTAATTTCCACCAAATCCTTTGCTGGCATCCTATATGGTCTCTTTGATATTGGCCCTGTGCCTGGCAATAGCTCAATCAAGAACTCAATATCTCTATCCGGTGGCATGCCTGGCAACTCCTCTGGAAATACATCAGGGAATTCCCTTACCACTGGTACTTCCTCCTGCACAACTCCTGTTAATGAATTTACTTGTGTCTTGTTTGGTGCATGCCGGGATACATACTTGATCCTTCTCCCTTCTGGGGTGGTAAGCAAAATTGACTTACTAGCACAATCGATGTTTCCTCCATACATCGACAGCCAATCCATACCAAGAATCACATCCAGACCTTGAGATTCTAGAATAATTAAATCTGTTGGGAAAACATGCCGTCCTATACTTAATGGCACTTGAAAACATCCTTGACTGGCCATGTACTCTGCTCCTGGTGAGCTTACTAGCATAGGGGTTTTGAGAACCCTAGTGGGTAGGCTATACTTTTCCACAAATCCCCTTGATATGTATGAATGCGAGGCACCAGTATCAAAAAGAACGAGTGCAGTAAATGACTTAACCAAAAACTTACCTATTACTGCATCGGGCTGAGCTTCAACCTCCTCCACATTAACGTGGTTCACCTGTCCCCTGTTGAAAGGATTCGGCTTTTTTCCAGAGCTTCCATTGCCGTTTTGGCCTTCAGGACATTCATTGGCATAATGTCCGGTCTTGGAACACTTGAAACAGGTGACTTGACTCAGATCTCTCTTGGCTGGGGTTGATGGGGTGCTGCGGTTCTGGCCATTGCTTCCTCCATTCCATTGCCATTCTTGGTGCCATTGTGATTGTGCGAGCTACCTACTCCATGGGTATGCTGAAAATGTCCTCCCGGTCTAGGGGTAAAACGTGGCTTCTGCTGAGCTCCTGAATTATACTTACCTTGTCCATACTTCCTCTTTCGGTTCTCAATTTGCTGCTGCTTCCCTTCAATCATAAGAGCACGGTCTACCAACTCCTGGTAGTTGTTGAAGGTGGCTACCATCAAATGCATACTCAACTCATCATTCAGTCCTTCTAGGAACTTCTCCTGCTTAGTTGCATCCGTAGCAACATCGTCTGGGGCATAACATGCTAGCTTACTAAACTCCTCCACATACTTGCCAACTGTCCGTCCTCCTTGGCGCAAGCTACGAAACTCACGCTTCTTCATGGCCATTGCTCCTGCTGAAACATGGGCAGTACAAAAAGCCTGTTGAAATTGATCCCATGTGACAGTGTCGACTGGGAAAGGTGGCTGTGAAATTCTCCCACCATGATGCTGCGGGTCCTTCTAACTGATGTGTGGAAAACTTAACCTTCTCCGCATCTGTGCATCCTGATGTGGTCAACTCCCTAGCTGTCTTGCGGAGCCAACCATCTGCTATTATGGGCTCGGTGCTACTGGAAAACACCGGCGGATTCAGCCTAAGAAAACGGGCTAAGTGGTCAACAGGTGGTGGTGGTGGTGGTGGGTTGTTGTTGTTGTTCCCCTGATTCTGATTCTGGACTAGCAACTGCATCAAGGTGTTCTGCTGCTGGATCAACTGGGTGAGCTCCGGCGGAAAGGCAAATCCGGGGTCACGTCTCGGAGGCATCTGAGGGTTTAGAAAAGATGAGATATAAGAATAGAGGGGGTCTAAAGAGAAAACACTACCCATATGCACATGAGGCAAAAGCAAACAATTCACTTCATTCAATCAAACAAAGGCATACAATCGATCTAACTATCGCAAGAGTGCTCGGACTACTATATTTACATGGTGGACTACTACTACTGATGAGGTGGTCTACTAGAAATATTCTACGGTTGTAGACTCCATGATATCTGCTCCTGCTTCATCAACATAATCATCATTGCTACTATCTTGTTCCGAGTCGGTGCCGTCGATGATGATGTAGTCTTCCGGGCTAATCTCCTTGGGTTCTTCGTCTTCATCTACTGGTGTCGGGCCTCCCATAAATACTGATAGCTTCATAGTTAGGTCGGCATTCTTATCCACCAATACTTCAATTTCTTCTTCATAATCTTCACATGTAGCCTTGAGTTCTTCCTCCAGTTCCTTGATTCTAGTCTTAGCCTTCTTCAGATCTATCATGTCATCGCACATCTGATTCTCCTGTCGTCGAATGTGCTGATTTAACTCCTGAATAAAAGCTGCAATTGATCTATCTTTCCTGGTGTTAATCATCTCCCAGTGTTCATCTCGGCGCCCACAAATCTGGTATATAGTATCCTTAAGATCCTTGCGGTAGACTTCTCCAATGCATCCCATGGCGATGTGAGCTGCCATGCTCTTTCCTAGACTCCAAGTTGGTGCATCAAAAGAAAACTCTATGGGCTCAGTGACTGGCATGAACGTCCTTCCTGGGATTTGAACTTGAATCATCCAGCGCTCTTCTTCAGGTAAAGTGGCGTTGTAGGTTCCTGTGAAGCTTGGTACTCCTATGTTCAGGTATCTAGTGACTTCCTTCAAGTGGCGTCAAAAGGGTGTATCTTCATCTGGTTCGGTGAACTTGTTCCTTGCATCCGCCATCCTAAAGAGTAGAAAAGATGAGAGGTCAGAAGAGAAGAGAGTGAGTAGTGATCTAGGTCTTTAGTTTAGTGGTCGTGTCCTACAGTCAGCGTGTGCTCTGATACCATCTCTGTAGCGACCAGACCTCAAATAGTCTGATCTCTATGCTCCGGTGTCATCCCTGGATCAGTAATGCTGACACCACACAGTACTCGGAGGATTTATAGCAGAGTAGCAATCACACACTTATTACATTGAGTGTCTCAAAAGAGAACTTATTACAATAAATATGGCTTAAGGCCATCTAATTACGATAACAGCGGAAGGCTTGGAAGATAAGTGAGTCCATCAACTCCAACGGCATCACTGAGTATAGAACCACGACCTAAAAACTCCTTAATCGTCGTCTGAAAAGTCTGCAACATTAACGTTGCAGCCGGAAAACGGGTCAGCACATGGAATATGCTGGCAAGGTAACACATAGAGAGTAATGGAATGCAACAGCTATACTATATGCATATTTGGCTGGTGGAAAGCTCTATGGTTACAGTTTTGCATAAAGCCAAATTTTCCCTACTTCAAAGGAATAAATTTAATTACTATCATGGTGGTTGTTAAACATTGAGAATGGTTGACAACATTCTCAATCCCAATTAAGCATCATCATTAACCCAACAACATTAATTTTAGAGTAACATGTTGAGATTCACATGATAATCCAGATACTAGATACTCAAGATGTCCATAACCGGGGACACGGCTAATCATGATTAGTTTGTTACACTCTGCAGAGGTTTGCGCACTTTTCCCCACAAGACTCGATCGCCTCCGTTGGATTTCTCGCACTACATGGTGTTTGAGAAACGGATGACCGAGACAAAGTCTTTCAGAAGTGCTAGCACCTTACGATGGATAGACCGGTACACCTACTTTCCCCTACATCTGCTAGTCTACCCTGTAAGAGTTCGCACGACTTAATCAACTATGCCAGAGCCCATAATGGCTTGTGACTGCACACGGAAGTTTCTAGTTTGAAAAATCTCATGATCCCTTTGAGCCTGGGTGGCGGTCCAAAATAAAACAGGCATGTCCTGGAATACCCAGGTGCCTCAATCCACCCAGATGTGTATTTAAGTTGCCACCTTATATAAACCATTAATTATCAATCTCACATCTGTCACGGATTTCACTCACCCAATCCACGTCTACTAACATAGCATTGCATAATAAGCAAACGTAGAAGTAACTCCCAAAGGTTTGATAATAAACAGGTAATAGGTACTACCTCATCTACTTCCCATCCCACAGTTTAATTAGATCCTAATCATGCAATGTGTGAAGATTGATCTAATGCAAAAAAACTGGGTTGTAGAAAAGGTATGATCAAAGTGTTACTTGCCTTGCTGATGATCCGTGAAACCTAACGATTCGAAGTAACAGGCGGCGCACTCCGGGTACTCTATCGCCGACAAACAAACAAGCATACAATAAGTACTCATCTAATGCACAGGTAAAACTCAAATAAGAGATCTAACCAGAAGGTTCAACTTAAGAACTCCGGTTGGCAAAAAGAATCAAATCGAACGAAGCAAAGAAAGTCAAACGGCGAAAGAAAACAACTTCGTTCTAGTAATCTGAACCTAAGTCAGATTTTACAGTAGCAAAAACTTGTTTAAGTTGATTATTCGGATAGAGGGTTCCGAGACGAAACTCCAGGCGCTTGAATCGCCTGATTCCGATAAACAAGCGAAAAGTTAAACTAAAACGAAAATCGGATCAGAAATCGCGATCAGAAAATAACCGCGGAAAAATCCGACGAAAAAGAAAAACGACGAATGGAATTTTTTTCTAAAAAAACGGCACGGATTTCGAGGTGCCGCGAACCACGGGCGACGCGCGGCTCCGGCGGATCAGCGGCGGGGCGGCGGCGGCTGGCGGTGGCAGCTGCTGGCGGTGGCGGCGGCTGGCGGCTAGGGTTAGGGTTCGAGCGGCGGCTGCTGGTGGGCTGGCTTGGGCCCGAGGCGCGGCTTATAAAGCCCCCCGGCCGGCATTAGTCATAAAGAACTCACATACTTATTGCAAAAATCTATTAGTCATCAAAAAAAAGTACTACGCACATGCTCCTAGGGGGATAGATTGGTAGGAAAAGACCATCGCTCGTCCCCGACCGCCACTCATAATGAAGACAATCAATAAATAAATCATGCTCACATAACGGTTCACCATACGTGCATGCTACGGGAATCACAAACCTCAACACAAGTATGTATACTTATCCACAACTATCCACTAGCATGACTCTAATATCATCATCTTTACATCGCAAAACTATTGCAAGGAATCAAACATATCATATTCAGTGATCTACAATTTTTATGTAGGATTTTATGACTAATCATGTGAATGACCAGTTCCTGTCATCTCTCTAAATAGATATAAGTGAAGCAAGAGAGTTTAATTCTTTCTACAAAAGATATGCCCACGCTCTAACAAATATAAGTGAAGCAAAAGAGCATTCTACAAATGGCGGTTTTCTATGTAAAGATAAATAGGCAATCCAAACTTCAAATGATATAAGTGAAGCACATGAAGCATTCTATAAAGCCATACTCAAAAGATATAAGTGAAGTGCATAGAGCATTCTATAAGTCAACCAAGGACTATCTCATACCAGCATGGTGCATCAAAGAAAAGTGAAAACTAAATTCAAAAGACGCTACAAGATTGCACATATCGCATGAACGAAACGAATCCGAAAACATACCGATACTTGTTGAAGAAAGAGGGGATGCCTTCTGGGGCATCCCCAATCTTAGACGCTTGATTCTCCTTGAATATTTACTCGGGGTGCCTAGGGAATCCCCAAGCTTGAGCTCTTGCCTCTCTTTCTTTTTCTCATATCGAGACCTTCTTGATCATCGAACACTTCATCCACACAAAACTTCAACAGAAAACTCGGTAAGATCTGTTAGTATAATGAACCAAATAAATACTCTAGTACTGTTGAAAACCAATTCATATTTTGTTTTTTCATTATAGATATTATAGTATAACTTTTCCATGGCTTAATCCACTGATATAATTTGATAGTTTCATCAAAACAAGCAAACTATGCATCAAAAACAGAATCTGTCTAAAACAGAACAGTCTGTAATAATCTGAACATTATACATACCTCTGGTACTCCAAAAATTCTACCAAAATTAGGAAAAATAAAAAATTTGTATATAAAGACAGTGCAAAAAGTTTCAGAACCGTTTGACGTTCCAGTAAAAAATTCTAAAATCGCGCACTACAGCCAAAGTTTCTGTCCTGCACCGTACAAACCAACAAGCAAAGTAAACATCCTGAAGGCAAATCTTGGCACATTATTTTTATTTTTAAACTTTATAAAAGCACACAACAGAAATAAATGACTCTCTAAACTTCCGGGTTATCTCCCTGGCAGCGCTTTCTTTAAGGCCATTAAGCTAGGCATATAGTGCTCAAGTAATGGATCCACCCGGATCCCAAGGTATATCGAAGCCAATTTTAATTAGCAATGATTTTGGCATTTAGTAGTGAGCACAAACTAACATAAATCAAGCAATGGTGAAGTCTAACTCTCTTCCTATGCATTGTCATGTCATAAAAGAACAATTCATGCACACACACTAAAGGCCAATGCATAGTATAAACAGTTTCTTGCAATACCATGTTGGAAACATAAAGAGGCGGAGATGTAGTTACTCTCTCATAATAATTGCAAGTAGGAGCAGCAATCACATGCATATTATATCTATCAAAATCATCATGTGTAATAGTAAAACGCAACCCATCAATATAATCCTTAATAAGGGTAAACTTCTCCGATATAGTGTAGTTGGGAGAATTCAAAAAGATAATAGGACTATCATGCGTGGGTGAAATAGCAACAATTTCATGTTTAACATAAGGAACTATAGCAAGTTCATCTCCATAAGCATAATTCATATTGGCATCTTGGCCACAAGCATAGCAAGCATCACCAAAAAGGGATATTTCGAAAGAATCAACGGGATCATAACAATCATCATAGCATTCATCCTCCGGTAAACACGAAGGGAAATTAAACAATGTATGAGTTGAAGAGTTACTCTCATTAGAAGGTGGGAATGGGTAGCTAATCCGCTCTTCCTCCTTTTGTTCTTCGCTCTCCTCATCATCTTTTTCACCCAATGAGCCCACAGTTTCATCAATTCCTTCTTCCATAGACTCCTGCAAAATATTAGTTTCTTCTTGGACAGCGGAGACTCTCTCAATAAAATCATCAATATCGGAATTGAATTCATAATTCTCATAGCAAAATTTAAGTATAGCAAAATTTTCAGGTCTGTAAACAGCATCATCAAGATTTTCACTCTTTAAACAAAGATTTAGTTTCATAAGCACCCATAAAAGCAACAAATTCTTCTATTTGTTCCACATCATAGTAATCATATATACCATTAGCATAAGAAGCCAAGGTTTTATCATCATTAAATTTGCATGAAAAGGGAAGGTGTGGAGCCTTCATCCTAGAGCAACAAGTATAGTCATATCTCAAGCATAGTTCACAAGCATACCAATGCAACATATGAATTTGATCCGATAATAGTTTCCCTTTTTGAGTCAAGCGATAATCCCTAAAGTATTCACGTTGATCCAACGTGTCTCTCATTACATAATTGAATGGGGTTTTCTCAGGATTATCAAAGTAGTACATAATATTTTTCACATAACTAGCATCGAGGGTTTTAGGAGGTTTCCCATCTCCATGAGTAGCAGGTACACCTAATTTTTTTGGTATTTCGTGTTCCATATCCATAACTAAAGATAGAGAACAACTTAAAACAGTAAATAAAAATTACTTAGTGATAAAGCAAACAAGCACACACGAGAATATTCACCGCATGCTATAACTCCCCAGCAACGGCGCCAGAAAAAGGTCTTGATAACCCACAAGTATAGGGGGTCAATTGTAGCCTCTTTTGATAAGTAAGAGTGTCGAACCCAATGAGGAGCTAAAGGATAGAACAAATATTCCCTCAAGTTCTATCGACCATCGATACAACTCTACGCATGCTTAACGCTCGCTTTACCTAGAACAAAAATGAAACTAGAAGTACTTTGTGGGTGTTTTTGGATAGGTTTGCAAGATAATAAAGAGCACGTAAATAAAAAGTAGGGGCTTATTAGATAAAGAAATAACTAAGTTAGTTTTAGTAGAGACCTTGTTATCACGAGAAAGTTATTTGTCCCTAGGCAATCGATAACTAGACCGGTAATCATTATTGCAATTTTATTTGAGGGAGAGGCATAAGCTAACATACTTTCTCTACTTGGATCATATGCACTTATGATTGGAACTCTAGCAAGCATCCGCAACTACTAAAGATCATTAAGGTAAAACCCAACCATAGCATTGAAGTATCAAGTCCTCTTTATCCCATACGCAAACAACCTACTTACTCGGGTCTGTGAATCTGTCACTCACACCACCCACCATAAGAAAATCATGAACATATTGCAAACCCTACAGCGGGAATCCCTCACGCTTGCGCGACACGGAGAGCGCCATAGGACAACACCAATAATAAAACACGCAACTCAAACCAATCACGATCATCAATAAACCCATAGGACAAAATGGATCTACTCAAATATCATAGGATAGTCATACATCATTGGGAAATAATATATAGCATTGAGAACCATGTTTAAGTAGAGATTACAGCGGGTAAAAGAGGGGTTACGCCGCTGCATAGAGGGGGAAGAGTTTGTGATGATGGCGGTGAAGTTGTTGGTGAAGATTGTGGTGATGATGATGGCCCCGGTGGCACTCCGGTGCCACCGGAATCGAGGGGGAGAGAGCCCCCCTCCTTCTTCTTCTTCCTTGACCTTCTCCCTAGATGGGAGAAGGGTTTCCCCTCTGGTCCATGGTCTCCATGGCGTGGGAGGGGCGAGAGCCCCTCCGAGATTGGATCTGTCTCTCTGTCTCTCTCTCTATTTCTATGTTCCCAGATTCTGCCCTTTCACCGTTTCTTATATATCCGGAGATCCGTAACTCCGATTGGATTGAAACCTTCGCTCCGATTTTTCCCCGAAGATTATCTTTCTTGCGGCCGGAGAAGAGCATTAACCGCCTTACAGGGGGGGCATGAGGGTCAGGGGCGCACCCCTGCCTCGTGGCTCCCTCGGGCACCGTCTCGCGTTGATTTTCTACCCATATTTCACATATATTCCAAAAATAATCTCCATCCGTTTTTATCCCGTTTGGACTCCATTTGATATGGATTTTCTCCGAAACAAAAAACATGCAACAAACAGGAACTGGCACTGGGCACTGGATCAATATGTTAGTCCCCAAAAATAGTATAAAAAGTTGCCAAAAGTATATGAAAGTTGTAGAATATTGGCATGGAACAATCAAAAATTATAGATACGACGGAGACGTATTACATCGCAGCCCCAAACTTTTAAGAAACAACAACTTGGGTTTCTTGCCAAACCATAGTTCATATGGTGTCATCTCAACGGATTTAGACAGTTCCCTATTAAATGTGAATGCAGTTGTCTGTAATGCATAACCCCAAAATGATAGCGGTAAATCAGTAAGAGACATCATAGATCACACTATATCTAATGAAGTACGGTTACAACATTTGGACACACCATTACGCTATGGTGTTCCAGGTGGCGTGAGTTGTGAAACTATTCCACATTGTTTTAAATGAAGGCCAAAACTCGTAACTCAAATATTCGCCTCTGCGATCATATTGCAGAAACTTTATTTTCTTGTTACAATGATTCTCCACTTCACTATGAAATTCTTTGAACTTTTCAAAATGATTCAGACTTGTGTTTCATTAAGTAGATATACCTATATATACTCAAATGAACTATGAAGGTTAGAAAATAACGATACCCACCATGAGCCAGAACACTCATCGGACCGCATACATCGGTATGTATTATTTCCAATTAGTCAGTGGTTCGCTCCATTGTTCCGGAGAGGCATGGTTCACAAGCATCAAATGATTCATAATCAAGTGATTCCAAAAGTCCATACGCATGGAGTTTCTTCATGTGCTTTACACCAATATGATCTAAATGGCAGTGCTACAAATATGTTGCACTATCATTATCAACTTTGTATCTTTTGGCATCAATATTATGAATATGTGTATCACTACTACCGAGATTCAATAAACCATTTATATTGGGTGTATGACCATAGAAGGTTTTATTCATGTAAACAGAACAACTCTGACTAAAATGAATAACCGTAATAAACATGATCCAATCATATTCATGCTCAACGCAAACACCAAATAACATTTATTTAGGTTCAACACTAATCTCGAAGGTAGAGGGAGTATGCGATGGTGATCTTGTCAACCTTGGAATCTCTTCCAACACACATCGTCACTTCGCCCTCAACTAGTCTTTGTTCATTTTGTAACTCCTGTTTCGAGTTACTAATCATAGCAACTGAACCGGTATCAAATACCTAGGGGTTACTTTGAACACTAGTCAAGTACACATCAATAATCTGTATATCAAATATACCTTTGTTCACTTTGCCATCCTTCTTATCTGCCAAATGTTTGGGACAATTCCGCTTCTAGTGACCATTTCCTTTGCAGTAGAAGCACTCAGTTTCAGGCTTAGGTCCAGCTTTGGGCTTCTTCACAGGAGTGGCAGCTTGCTTGCCATTCTTCTTGAAGTTCCCTTTCTTTCCCTTTCCCTTTTACTTGAAAGTAGTGGTTTTGTTAACCATCAACACTTGATGCTCTTTCTTGATTTCTACCTTCGCCGATTTCAGCATCGCGAAAAGCTTGGGAATCATTTTCGTTATCCCTTGCATATTATAGTTCATCATGAAGTTCTAGTAGCTTGGTGACGGTGACTAGAGAACTTTATCAATCAGTATCTTATCTGGAAGATTAACTCCCACTTGATTCAAGTGATTGTAGTACCCAGACATTCTGAGCACTTGCTCACTGGCTGAGCTACTCTCCTCCATCTTGTAGGCAAAGTACTTGTCAGAGGTCTCATGCCTCTTGACATGGGCATGAGTCTGAAATACCAATTTCAACTCTTGGAACATATCATATGTTCTGTGGCATTCAAAACGTTTTTGAAGTCCCGGTTCTAAGCTGTAAAGCATGGCGCACTAAACTATCAAGTAGTCATCATACCGAGCTTGCCAAACGTTCATAACGTCTGCATCTGCTCCTGCAAAAGGTCCGTCACCTAGTGGTGCATCAAGGACATAATTCTTCTATGTAGCAATGAGGATAATTCTTAGATCATGGATCCAGTCCGCATCATTGCTACTATCATCTTTCAACTTATTTTTCTCTAGGAACATATCAATTATAAACAGGGAGCTATAACGTGAGCTATTGATCTACAACATAATTTGCAAATACTACCAGGACTAAGTTCATGATAAATTAAAGTTCAATTAATCATATTACTTCAGTGCTCCCACTTAGATAGACATCCCTCTAGTCATCTAAATGATCACGTGATCCATATCAACTAAACCATGTCCGATCATCACATGAGATGGAGTAGTTTTCAATGGTGAACATCTCTATGTTGATCATATCTACTATATGATTCACGTTCGACCTTTCAGTCTCAGTGTTCCGAGGCCATATCTGCATATGATAGGCTCGTCAAGTTTAACCCCGAGTATTTTGCACGTGCAAAACTGGCTTGCATCCGTTGTATGTGAACATAGAGCTTATCACACCCGATCATCACGTGGTCTCTCGGCACGACAAACTGTAGCAACGGTGCATACTCAGGGAGAACACTTATACCTTGAAATTTAGTGAGAGATCACCTTATAATGCTACCGCCGTACTAAACAAAATAAGATGCGTAAAGGATAAACATCACATGCAATCAAAATATGTGACATGATATGGCCATCATCATCTTGTGCCTTTGATCTCCATCTCCAAAGCACCGTCATGATCTCCATTCTAGCATCGTTGTCGTCTCGCCAACTATTGCTTCTATGACTATCGCTATCGCTCAGTAATAAAGTAAAGCAATAACATGGCGATTGCATTTAATACAATAAAGCGACAACCATAAGGCTCCTGCCAGTTGCTGATAACTTTTACAAAACATGATCATCTCATACAACAATTTATATCTCATCACGTCTTGACCATATCACATCACAACATGCCCTGCAAAAACAAGTTAGACGTCCTCTACTTTGTTGTTGCAAGGTTTACGTGGCTGCTACGGGCTCCTAGCAAGAACCGTTCTTACCTACGCATCAAAACCACGATGATTTTTTGCCAAGTTTGTTGTTTTAACCTTCAACAAGGACCCACCATAATCAAACTCTATTCAACTAAAGTTGGAGAAACAGACACCCGCCAGCCACCTGTGTGCGAAGCACGTCGGTAGAACCAGTCTCATGAACGAGGTCATGTAATGTCGGTCTGGGCCGCTTCATCCAACAATACCTCCTAATCAAAGTAAGACATTGGTGGTAAGCAGTATGACTATTATCGCCCACAACTCTTTGTGTTCTACTCATGCATATAACATCTACGCATAGACCTGGCTCGGATGCCACTGTTGGGGAACACAGTATTTAAAAAAAATCCTACGATCACACTAGATCTATCTAGGAGATGCATAGCAATGATAGGGGAGAGTGTGTCCACGTACCCTCGTAGACCGAAAGCGGAAGCATTTAGTAACGCGGTTGATGTAGGCCATGTTTGCTTCAGCTTTTATCGACAGATTCCACTGCCGCGCAGCAGAATCTGAACCAAAGGGCAAACCCAGCAGAATCCAATTCCAGAAATCCACTGCCAAAATTTGAACCAAAAGTAGAAGCAGCCCAGGACGTGCTTTCCAAAATCTGATTCCGCTGCGGGCCAAAATCTGAAAAAGCTGTATCAGCTGGTTTGCCAAATGACCTACATCTTTTTCACATCAGATTTCCCACAGCTGTTTTTCCATAACAGATTTTTCACAGCTGCTTTTAGAAATTCACAGCCGAACCAAATAGGGCCGTACTCGAATGTCTTCGTGATCCAATCGATCCAAGCACCGAACGTACGACACCTCCGCATTCAGCACACATTACAAAAAAATACACTTCCATGATGATACGTGTTTGTCACAGTAGGTCGCTTTTTTTTTCATGCATGTACATCCATGATAAATTTATGACAGAATCAAGATAGTCATACCTGTGCTATCGTAGAAGTGTTCCATGACATTACCAAAATTATCATCACGGAAGTGTCCACTTCCATGACGATAAATCGCGCGTCACAGAAGTGCTTTCGTCAAGGGTGACCGACACGTGGCATCCACCATAACGGAACGCCGTTAAGCTATCGGGTCAGGTTTTGGATTCGATAACCCATTAACAGCATCGACCAATGGGGATTTTCCACGTTTAAAATCATCATTGGCTAGAGGAAACACGTGTTGGCTCATCGTTGGGACAGATGTCATCCACTCATTGGACAGGAGGCGCCTATGATAGGTCGACACATGGCACGGCCCAATAGTGGCCCATTCCGGTGAAAAAGGCCGGCCCAGTAAAAATTAGCAGGCCGGCCCATATAAGGCCTACTTGTGTCAGGTCCATTTAAGCCCACTACCCATACGAGATGTGCCAATTCGGCCTGTTAAAGATTTGACACCATTGCAGCCCATCGTCAGTTCGAGCCCGTTAACAACCCGCTATATATTTGGGCTCAATATCGGCCTGATGAGATTTTGGCCTGTTAACGACCCATTTAATGGATGGGCCAATTTTCAGGATGTACATTTTTCGGCCTTTTAGCGACCCATTTAAATGTTGGGCTAATTTCTGGCCCGGTGTGTCTTTCAGCCTATTGACGGCCCATAAATCTGATGGGCCATTTGTAGTCGGACCTGAGTTTCGGCCTTTTAGCGGCCCATTTAAGTGTTGGGCCAATTTCTGGCCCGGTGTCACTTTCAGCCTGTTAACGGACCATAAATCAGTTGGGCCCATTGTAGTCGGACCTGAGTTTTGGCCTTTTAGCGACCCATTTAAGTGTTGGGCCAATTCCCGGCCATGTGTGCCTTTCGGCCTGTTAACGGACCATAAATGAGTTGGGCCATTTGTAGTCGGACCTTAGTTTTGGCCTCTTAACGGCCCATGCCCTTCATGGTCCAATACCAGCCCAGTTTCTCTTTCGGCCTGCTAAAGGCCCACAACACAGTTGGGCCGTTTACAATACGACCTGACTTTCAGCCTCTTAGCAGCCCATGCTCTTCATGGTCCAATACAAGCCCGCTGTCTCTTTCGGCCTGCTAAAGGCCTGCAGTATAGTTGGGCCATATGTAGCCCAAACTTAGTAACGGCCTATTAACGGCCTGTGAAATAAATTGGGTCCACCTGTTGCCCGCTTCGATGTCGGCTTGTTAATGACCCAGGAGGTAAGAGGGCCGACCATTAACTTTCGGCCTAGTAACGGCCCATTAACTTAATGGGCCCACTAAAGTTCGTTCATGTCTTTAGGCCAAATTAGGTAACTTGAGCCCATTACGACGAGCAAAGGTACGGCATACAGGGAATAACGTTGCACATCCAGAATATATTACAGGAAATTACATCCACTGGGCAATCAAAGATTGATGCCAGTGCAAATAAATGAGCAGAACCTAACCATCTACAACATCACAATCTGCAACCTCAGCACAGATGACGCCCATAAGCATGTGGGCAAGTTCTTGCTGCTTTGCCACACTGTCTTTGAAAACATTAATTAGTTGTTGTGTCGCACGACTCTGCACCTCTGATTCATCCACCATTTCCATCATTGCTTCAGCCATTAATTGGTTCACAAACATACATTTATTCCGTCGCATTCGAGACAGAGGATACTGAACAGATTCAGATGGCGATTTTGGCAGGCTTATATTATTGATAGTGGAGAGTGTCTTGACCACTGCATCATAACATAAATTAGGACGGGAACCAAATAGATTAATCATGAGTTATTGCCATATTACCTGGCCTAGATTTACTGGAAAGAAACAATGGGGTTGCCTTGCTGTTTTCAGAGTTTGTCTTCTTATCTTCAGCAGCCTGCACAAAATTAACACACTAGCATTGCTATCATTGGCCAAGTAAGATAATAGGAAAGCAACATTGACACAACGAACGTTTGGGCAACTAGCCTACACCAAATTAACACAATATGGCACAACTATCATTAGCCAGGTAAGGTAATACGAAAGCAACATTGACACAATGAATGAATGGGCAACCAGAGAAGCACTACAATTCAGTAATGTGCGTGATATGAGATAGCACATTCATGCAACTCAGTACGCAAAACTTCCAGGCAGTTTTCCTTACAAAAATCAACATTGGCGCCTTTAACATTTTGGTACAACTAATTTTAGATCAGATAAAGGTTAGATTCAGGCTGATTAACAAAATACATGCTGATGTAAAAATTTAGTGATATACAACAGGTACTTACATCAGCACTGGAGCACAGAGAATTCCCGGAAGATATTTTCCTCGAATACGATCCCAATGGAGGAAGTCTTGTATCGTTTAACCTTATTTTCTAAAAGAGAGACGGGTAATAAACATGTAGAAAATATGATCAAAATGCTATAAAATTTCATGATGCGAGGATACACACATGCTTCTTAGAATGGAGTTGACATTCTTTTGCTGGACTGGAGCAGACTAGTTCTTTGGCCACTAGAATTTGCTTATTATCAGTGGGAGTTGGGTTTCTCTGTGCTGGAGCAGTATCTATGAAAAATGGAGTTGGTTTATTATCTCCTGGCGTTTGGATGTTTTGTAAAGACCTGGTTTGTAACCCTTCAGATTCTAACATAGCCATCTTCCCCTTGCATGCCTTATATAGAAGAATGGTGATTCGGTTATAAAACATGCTACAGCGGAGATGGAATAGGTACTGAAGAATAGAAAGGCATGACATACTGACATGTATTCACTCCATCCGGAAACAAATGGATGGGTCTAGGCGTATTTCAGTTCTAGATACATCCAGTTTTATCCATTTCTGCGACATTTAATCCGGACGGAGGGAGTATGATGTAAGAGCTAGGGATATGATAGGACAACACAGTAAAAAAACACTGAAAAACCCACTGCAGAACCAAAGTATTCAAACCCACTGATATGAGATAGTACACTCATGCAGCTCAGGATGCAAAACTACTAGGCAGTTTTCCTTGCAAAAATCAACATTGTAGCCTTTAATCATACATTTTGCTACAACTAAATTTAGATCAGATAAAGGTTGGATTCACGCCGATTAACAAAATACATGCTGATGTAAAAATATAGTGATATACAAGAGGTACTTACATCTACATTGGAGCATAGAGAATTCTTGCAAGAATCTTTCCTCATAAACGATACCATTGCAGAAAATCTTCTATCTGTTAAGCTTATTTTCTAAAAGAGAGATGGGTAAGAAACATGTAGAAAATATGATCAGCATGCTATAAAATTTTATGATGCAAGGATACGCACACGCTTCTTAGAATTGAGTTGACATATTTTTGCTGGACTGAAGCGGACTAGTTCTTTGGCCACTGGAATCTGCTTATTATTAGTAGGAGTTGGATTTCTCTGTGCTGGAGCAGTATCTTTAAAAACTGGAGTTGGTTTATTATCTCCTGGCGTTTGGATCTTTTGCAAAGGCCTTGTTTGTAACCCTTCAGATTCTAACATAGTCGTCTTCCCCTTGCATGCCTTGTATAGAAGAATGGTGCTTTAATTATAAAACATGCAGCAGCAGAGAGATGGAATAGGTACTGAAGAATAGAAAGGCATGACATATTGACATGTATTCCCTCCATCCGGAAAAAATGGATGGGTCTAGGCGTATTTCAGTTCTAGATATATCCTTTTTATCCATTTCGGCAACATATAATCCGGACGGAGGGAGTATGGTGTAAGAGCTAGGGATATGATAGGACAACACATCAAAAAAACACTAGTTGAATGTAAAACTGTATGTTAGCGGAATACGTACAGAAATAACTAAGGCAACATACACGTGTATGATTGGGAAAATAAGATGGCATTGCAACAGAGCACTAGAACAACACTTCAATGTAAAAAAACATGGTATGGTAGACAGATGAAGTACATACTGATGAATAACAATGCATAAGATATTCAGAAGCATGATGTCCAAATTAAGCAGATGGCATTGCGATAGAGTAGAATGACAGTACTTGATTTTAAAAACATGTTATCATGAATGGAATAGGTACTGAAAAACAGGAAGGCATGACATATTTACATGCATGATCAGCATGCTAAGCACATGGCATTGCAACAGAGTAGATACACTCCAGGACATTATATGCATGTTGTACCCATATCACAGGCCAAGTTAGAGCAAGGACCTTGTGGGGTGAAGAGGATTCATCATCTTTCTGCAAGTCTTCTGAAGAACTGCCTTTACATGTTCCATCATATTGGGTATCATTGACATCAAGTTTATTGGCCTTTACATTGCTCCGTGAGGTTCATGTGGATATATCAGTGTGTGCAATTATATCTAACATGCATGGAAGACAACTAGTAGTTAGATTTATGTAATGAGTGCATGTAGGAGACGACATAAATAGTAGGACTAGGGTTAACTAGCAGCAACAGGTCTCATAAACTAAAGGGAGAACACAGATGAAAGCTACAGAATATGTATCATTTGTACTCGAGATTAACTAGATGGCAAACAAAAGTATTAAAGAACAACATAGGAAATACTATAAGTGGTATAATACTATAATCACCAGCCTATGGGATAGCATTGGCTGATGGATGATAACTATGGAACAGTGTTACCTAAAGAATAAGTATCTTAGCTGAACTATGGAACAACGTTAACTCCTGAACAAGACCCGTAAGAGATCAGCATGAATATACAGTGAAATGTGATGATCTATTTTCCATGCTTAGATGAATAACAAAGCCATAAATGTTGCACACAAGTAAGATGAGGGTACAACCTATCTAGCTGCCATCCATAGGAGTGAGCATCATGTGCTGACTTGTCGATGGCCCTGCAGTTGTTGTGGCTGTGAATGTCGGGCACGCGCATTCGATGGAGGGAACTGTTGAGTGGGGACTATAGCTCCCTTCTGGTGTATGCTTCCCTTGTTGGAGCAGCTGCAGTGAGTCGGAAGACAGTGTGCCTGAAGATGCAGATAACACATAATGTTAAGAATGACATATCTCTTTGATCTGAAGAAATACACTAAGAGATCAACAGCAAGGTGTGAGAGTGGTCACATGCCTGTTGACTGAAGACTAAATTGGGGTCACATGATTTTATTTTATTTTGGTACTGTCTGATCTACGCTGGATGGCTGGCCGTCTTGTGCCTCCCGGCTGACATTGTTCGGAATTTTCTGCGAAGAGCCAGCGACCAACGGTAGAGCAGCCTGCCTCCACCGTCCGTGGCCCCGGCCAAAACCCCACTCCCCGCCCCACTGCACTGCCGTGGTTGCGCCGCCCCCGGGCCAATCCACAAAGACTCCTCGTCATCCAGATCCGGCGGCGGCAGTACCTTCAACCCACGCAACTCTAAAAGATAGCCATCTAAGCGCTGCTTCCGCGGCGAACTTTGCGGCCCCGCACCCTTACGTTAGACACCAGCCAACCGGCAGCCTAGGAGCTCCGCCGCTTTGAGGGGTGCTGCTTCCCATTGCAAATCGATTGGCCCAGAATAAAAATTCAGACAAATGACACATAAATAAAGTGATTTGAGATGAGGGTGTGATCTATCTGGCGGCATGGTGAAGTAGGCAGGTCCAGCTGCCGAGTCGGTGAGGCCGGCGCGGTTGCGGTGGCGACCGGCGACAGGGAAAGAGCGATGTCGTGACGGTCGACGGCTACACCGAAGCAATGCCAGGACTCTGGATGGATCCGAAGTTGGAGCCGCTCCGGCGCCGTGAACAACGGCGGGGGTGAATCGGCTCCGGTACGGTTCACATGGCCGTCGTCGAGGCAGCACTAGCAGCACGGAGTAAGAGGCACACGACCCAGTGCACGACGGCAAATGGACAACATCTCCGGCATTAGGGAGGAGGGTGGCTGTGAAATTGGTGCGGCGGGGGGTGCCATGGAGATGGGGCTGAGGTTTCGCGGCTCGGGAGAAGGGAGCTTCCCGGGGAGAAGGTGATTTGGCACCCACGAGGTATGAATGGGGGTGGGCGGGGGAAATTGGGAGGGGAGTGGAACCATGTCTTACGGACGCATTTTTCTGAAATGTGAGGGGGGGGTTATAGTTCTACCCTTGCCTATGGGCTTCTAGGCTTGGGTCTGTGTACTGAGGGTCGGGGATAGTGGAGTAACTTTGCTTCTCTGGGCGGGAGCGATTTCGGGTGAGGGGGCGTGTTTTGAACTATAGTGGGCGCGAGCGATTTCGGGCGAGGAGAGCGTGTTTTGAAATAGTGGGTGCGAGCTATTTCGGGCGAGGAGAGCGTGTTTTGCCGACCATGGTTTATGAATTATTCGGCACATGTCATTTCGGCCGAGGAGAAGGCGCGCTTGGATGAAGTTACGAACCTACCCTCGATGTACAACGGGCCAATTGATGCGTGTCCCACATAGGACGGTAATTTCGCGTCTCCCATTTATTTGCTTGGGCGAATTCCACCGAGCAGAGAGGATGTTTAATGGTCCATTCAAATTTTGGTAGAACGAGCATCCACGTCTACCTTACCAAGTTGATTCGGATCAAATTTTGAAATATTATGTAACACCCTCGATGCGACTATATCTCTCACGTGTCGAGGCACGACTTAGAGGCATAATCGCATTGAAGGCATATGTCGCAAGTTCGGCAATCTTCACAACATCCCATGTAATATAAATAATAAAGGGGAGATAACATAGTTGGCTTACACTCGCCATGTCAAACAAGTACATAAATAACATTACATCATCCAAACACTCATGGCCCGACTACGGCGCCAAAATAAAAGAGAACCCAACATGCGACACGGTCCCAATCACCCCCAACTGGGCACCACTACTGATCATCGGGAAAAGAAACATAGTAAAGCTGAGAGTCTTCGTCGAACTCCCACTTGAGCTCATACGCGTCTGCTGGAGCGGAATCATCAGGCCCTACATCTGGTGTAATAGTAATCTGTGAGCCACAGGGACTCAGCAATCTTGCACCCTCGCGATCAAGACTATTTAAGCTTATAGGTAAGGCAAGGTAAATATATGTGGAGCTGCAGCAAGCGACTAGCAAATATGGTGGCTAACTTATTCGCAAAAGAGAGCGAGAAGAGGAGGCAAAGCACGAGCGAGAAACTAGAGAGCAACTTGCGCAAACATTACTCCAACCTGCGCAAATATGGTGACACACTCAGTTGATTCATTTTAATTAATTAAGGTTCAAGTTATCTACAACCGGACATTAACAAATTCCCATCTGCCCATAACCGCGGGTACGGCTTTTGAAAGTTCAAATCCCTGCAGGGGAGTCCCAACTTAGCCCATGACAAGCTCTCATGGTCAACGAAGGAATAGACCTCCTTCCAAGACGTTCCGATCAGACTCGGTATCTCGGTTATTCAAGACACTTCGACAGGTTAAAACAAGACCAGCAACACCACCCGAATGTGCCGACAAATCCTGATAGGAGCTGCACATATCTCTTTCTCAGGGCACACTCAGATTGTCCAAACTTCCGGTAGGCCAGCCCAGAGTTGCCCCTGGTAGCCACTGGCGGCTGACGGTTTGGACCAACACTCAGAGGAGCACTGGCCCGGGGGGGGTAAAATAATGATGACCCTTGAGTCTGCAGAACCCAAGGGAAAGAAAAGGCTAGGTGGCAAATGGTAAAACCAAGGTTGGGCATTGCTGGAAAATCTTTAGACAAGGCGAACTATCAAGGGGTTCCCATTATAACCCAACCGCGTAAGGAAAGCGAAATTCGGGAACATAACACCGATATGACGGAAACTAGGGCGGCAAGAGTGGAACAAAACACTAGGCGAGAGGCCGAGCCTTCCACCCTTTACCAAGTATATAGATGCATTAAGATAACATAGCTATATAATGATATCCCAACAAGTAAATAAATGTTCCAACAAGGAACGGCCTTCAAACTTCACATGCAACTAGCAACGCTATAAGAGGGGCTGAGCAAAGCGGTAACATAGCCAATCAACGGTTTGCTAGGACAAGGTAGGTTAGAGGTTTGACATGGCAATTTGGGAGGCTTGAAAGCAAGTGGTAGGCATCGTAGCATTGGCATAGCAAAAGAGCGAGCAAAACTAGCATAGCAAAGATAGTAGTGATTTCGAGGGTATGATCATCTTGCCTGCACAGTTGTCAGAGTTGACTGGATCCTCGAAAGCAAACTCAACGGGCTCCTCGTTAGCGAACTCGTCTCCCGGCTCTACCCAAACAAGACAAACAAGCAACAAGGACACCATCAACCACGTGCAAGGATCAAGCAATTTGATGCAATGATGATATGCTATGCGGGATGCGATGCGGGATGCAAAACGCAAGATATGACAGGAAATACAAGAACCTGGCCTCAACTTGGAAATCCAAGTATGCCACTGGAATGATGAGATGAAATCGCTTGAAAACGATATAAAGAACGCCGGAATCAGAGTTACGGTTTGGAAATGGCAAGTGATTCAAATATGACACCGGTCTGCGATTTACAGCAAGTAGGCATCTAAATGCAATGAGATGAACATGCCACAGCACCCAAACAAGATGACAAAATACATGGCAGGGATGCATTCAAGATTCTTAACAAAAGTCTAGCACTGAGCTACGGCCAATTCATCCATTAACAGGTTCAAACAAGCATGGCAAAAATGCGTATGGCAAACAGATCTCAGACTTAGTGAAATTAACACTTGTCTGGAATTTCAGATCAGGTAGCTCTCTTAGGAGCAACAAAACTACATGCTACAGGACCTGAACATGGTAAAGTAAAACATGGCATGGAGATAATCAAATAGCTTAACAAAAGTCCCTTAGTGACCTTGAGCCAAAAGGGATCGGAAAATATACTAACAAGCACGTGAACATCGCAAAACACAATCAGTTTTCAGACTTAGTGAAAACTGGCACATGCTGAAACAGATATCAAGTAGGCATGTTCACGAGCTCGATGCACTCACTATGGTGTAAGTCATGACAAGACAAGCATACACCCATCAAGAATAGACAAAATGCAAGCTATACATGGCAAGAACAATAGCATAGCATGCACGGATCAACTACAACATCATCGGCAAAATTGCAAACAAGTTGACAATCTGCCCAGATTCACAAAGTAGCAAAAGTAGAGCTCGATTGACTCAAGCTAGGTTGCTCCATAATTGCAAACAAATGCGTGGATGGATAGAGCACTACAAGATTAATAAAACTCCCTTACTGATCATCCTCAAAAGAGGCACGTATCACTAGGAAACAACATGAACATATGGCCATATGAGATAAATAGATCAAGGACTTAGTGGAATTACTAAGTCCCTGAAAACAGAATTACTAAGTGCACCACTTTGCAAGCTTGCACTAGTCACCACACACATCACAAAAAAACATGGGTTGCACCTCTGGAAAGATGACAAAACCCTTAACAAAACATATGTCGAACATCAGGGCATATCATGCACACATTAATCATGGCAAAAATGACAAAAAGCTAAATAGAGCAGCAGATCTGACAAATAACTCAAGTAGCCCTCTTCTAGCAGCATTTCGGGCATCAATATGAACTCAAATGAAAATGATGCAATGGAATGAAATGATGTACTCTCTGAGATGAACATTTTGATATGCCATATGCATGAATCGGAGCTAAAGATGCAAAGTTACGGGGCTGCGAACAAGAGCACTTGGATCTGGAAATTCAAGGACTTAGACGAAAATTCAACCTCCCAGATCTAGGGTTTCGCGGCACGCAACCCGAGGCGGCGGCGCATGCACTGTAGCAGCTCGCCGGAAATGGCGCGATGGTGGCCGGATCTTGGCGAGGGGAGGAGGAGGCGGCCGGATCTCGCCGGATCCGGGCCGGGCGGCGGCGCGCGGCGAGGCGGCGGCGG